>NC_092742.1:104853485-105083485 GCF_047496795.1 Chiloscyllium punctatum | reverse complement strand
CCTGATCTTGGTGATGGGTAGGTCCTGAGCTCCCTCTCATACCATCCTTACTGGCTGCCTCCTGTGCCAGTCGCTGAGCTATGCCAGTGGGAGAGCAAGGAGATCTCAGGAGCTTGGACAGAGATGTCGGTATTTTGAGAGTCCAGAAGCAGATCTCTTTCTGGGGAGGAATTGTTGAAGTTGTGGCTTCAGTAGCCAACCTCCCCACACTGTCTGGCACGTGCAGACCAAAGGGCTGCTCTCTCACAAGAGTCAGAGAAATTATTTAACTGGAGGGCCACTATATCTCCGGCAAGGTGAGAGGTTAAAAGCTGATGATGGAAATTGAACCCATACGGTGCGTATTACACCAACCATCCTGCCAACTGAAATAACCGATTTGTCAGTGAATACAAGCTTGAACAGCCCAGTGCTGCAAAGTTAAATAACTGTACCATACTGTACATAAGGGGAAGCAAATAGGACTTAAATTAAGTGTGTTGGTGGTCAAGGAAATGGAACTCCGCATTTCAGTTTCAGATTCCACTGCAGTCCTTTTCTCCAAACAGGTCTTTTAGACTGAAGATGCAGAAACAATTATAATCGAGTCACAAATGTTAGTTCACCTTTTGCTTAGCTATTAACTGGAGGTATTAAATCACAACTGGAAAAAAATCTGAAGGAACAAATTATCTACCTGGTAAAGATGTCCTACCGAAACAGGCTAAGATTCCTATGATGTTGGGATATCCAATTCATTCACGTCATAATGTAAATGTGATTGGACAGAAAGTCAATGTCCGTGTTGAGGAAGTGAATTTGAAAAATCATGAGGGGCATGGATAGGATAAATAGACAAAGTCTTTTCCCTCGAGTGGGTGAGTCCAGAACTAAAGGGTTTAGGGTGAGAGGGGCAAGATATAAAAGAGACCAAAGGGGCAACTTTTTCACGCAGAGGGTGGTATGTGTACGGAAGAAGCTGCCAGTGGAAGTGGTGGAGGGTAGTATAATTGCAACATTTAAAAGGCATCTGGATGGATATATCAGTAGGAAGGGTGTGGAGGGATATGGGCCGGGTGCTGGGGGGTGGGACTAGATTGGGTTGGGATATCTGGTCGGCATGGACGGGTTAGACGGGAGGGTCTTTTCTGTGCTGTACATCTCTATGACTCTATATTTGGTTGAGAAAGCATGTGGAAGGAGGGGATAATCCCAGCTGATAACTATCATCCACTTGAAAATTACACTTTGACTTTACTCCTCACATAATCCATGCTGTTCCCGATCATAATAATGAATGATGAACTTTACGTAACTGTGAATGGACACTGTCGGATAGATTCTGAGGTTTTTGTTACAGTTGGAGGTGTTGTTAACGCGATGGTTTTTTCAGCTCCGGAACCAGAGGTGCAGCTGACAGACCATGAGTCGCAGTGTGTGGATCAGCCAGAACTGGCTAATTGTGATCTGATAGTACAGGCCAATCTCTGTTCCAATCAGTACTATTCCAGCTTCTGCTGTTCAAGCTGCTCAAAGCCACGGTCGGAGGACCAGACACAGGGCTAATGGTGGTGCACACGGGGAGCAGTGGGTCTCAGGTGATGGGTCTCTCTTTACTCCCTCTCCTATTTCTCTGTTGCTTGGGTCAGCTGATCAGCAAATGTTTTCAGGCAGTCCCTTAGAAGTGATTATCTGGTTGATAATTTAACTGGCTAAAGGAAAGTAGACAGCTGACTGTTACTGTTTCTCCTTTGGCATTGGTGGCTATTTTTCACATGTAAATCAGAGGCCCCTCATTAAAACACACCGTGCCTGAGTTAATGATCAAATCGTCTGCAATACCCCAACTATAGGCAAGAGAAAAATAAATGTTTGCATTCCATTTTACCTCATAGCCCTGTCCTCCCATATGCTGGATGGAGGTGGAAATTCAGAACTAGATTGTTTTGTGTTACCCCATTATGCCTAAGATGAATTTTGGTTTGGAAAGTTCCTCAGTTTGGTCTCCTATTTGTCCAATAGTCTGTATTCGAATGTCAAAGTAGCAACGAAATATATGTGCTCAGTATGAGAATATTTGAAGTTGGGAGCATCATGTAGAGTCAGAAGCAGTTTGAAAACCTACCTTAAGCACAATATGTAGCACAAGAAAAAGATCAATGAATCCCTACTTAAGAACAGCAGGAAATGTAGGCCATTCAGGCCCTCAACACTGCTCAGCAATTCACAAAGACCATGGCTAATCAAGGGATTATGACCTGAACTCTATTTCTCAGCCAGTCCCTTGGCTCCCTGATCGATCAGATCTCTCACTCAACCTTAAATATATTTAATGACCCAGCTCTCTCAGGAAGATAATTCCAGATTCTCAACCCTCAGAAGAAATTTCCCCTCATCTCCACCTTAAATGGGATCTTTTATTTTTAAGCTGTGCCCCACTAGCTCTTGCTCCCCTGCACAATGGGAAAATCCTCTTCATATTTGTCCTGACAAACCCTACAATCTTGGGCTCAACCTCATTTTTATAAACCCCCCCCACCAAGTTTCAACCAACCTGACCTTTCTTCAGAAGACTACTCCAACTTGGAGTCGCACTCCTCTGGTCTTTTTCCTTAGCTGTGTGATTTCACAAATCTGTGAAACTTCATGAATTAAAACAGTTCTGAAACCACAAATCCATCAGCATTTGAAACAGAGTTGTGTCAATGTATAAAATATGGTTCATGTTTTTTTTCTTTACGAAGCTATTTCCCACATTTTTACTTTTCTTCCTTGTGCTCATTTCCAGGGGACAAAACAGAGTTCTACTCATCCCAGAGTTTTCAATTAGTCATTGTAGGGAATTGCCTGAAAATGCCCTCTTTCCTTTGACCTGATGCCTCTCCTAGATACGCTCAAGTGTTTTTGCTTTATCCAGCTGTACTAACACCATTTCGTTTATGAACGATGCTGATGTGTTTTATAAAGTGCTTCCTTATGGGCTTTCTTTCTCAAATTAATTTAAACAATTCTCCTGATGACCTGCTGTAAGTTTGAACACTCAGCCTCTGCATGACAAGTGTAAAATGAAACTTGGTTCTGAAATATGGTTTGCAAAGTACAAGTAGTGTTCATTTAGGAGAATAATGAGTAGATTATTCCTAAATTACACACTACTGAGCAAAAGCTAGAGGACAATACTGATGTGTCTTTCCAGGTGACTAAAAATGTTCAAGATCTCAGTGAAGACAGTATAACTGTCCTACAATGCCATGCTTTCTTTGCTTACCAATAAGGTGCAGCAAGTTTCCTCTCCAGGCACATTTCAATTCTGAGCTTTAGAAGAAGCGGTTTTAAAACAACAGTTTCGAACATAATTGTGATTTCCCTGTCCATCCTTAGAGCAGGAGCCCTGACTCAGAGCAGCCAATACAGTCAACCTAGAACACAGAGAAGTACAGCACAGAACAGGCCCTTCGGCCCACCATGTTGTGCCAAGATTTAATCCTAATATAAAATACAGTAGAAACCTACACACCCCTCAACTCACTGCTCTCCAAGTGCATGTACAGCAGTCGCTTCAATGTCCCCAGTGACTCTGCTTCCACCACCACCACTAGCAACGCATTCCTTGCATTCATAACTGTGTAAAGAACCTACCTCTGACGTCTCCTCTATACCTTCCTCCTAATATCTTCTCGTACCAGTCAATCCTGCCCTGGGGAAAAGTCTCTGGCTATTGATTCTATCTATTCATCTCATTATTTTGTACACCTCGATCAGGTCTCCTCTCTTCCTCCTTCTCTCCAGAGAGAAAAGTCCGAGCTTATTCAATTTTTCTTCATACCGCAAACCCTCCAGCCCAGGCAGCATCCTGGTAAACCTTCTTTGCACCCTCTTCAAAGCCTCTGTATCTTTCCTATAGTAGGGCGACCAGAACTGGACACAATATTCCAGTGTGGTCTCACCGGGGACTTGTAGAGCTGCAGCAAAACCTCACGGCTCTTAAACTCAATCCCTCTGTTAATGAGTGCCAAAACACCTTAAGCTTTCTTAACAACCCTATCCACTTGTACTCTCCACCTCCACCTCCCCCCCACCTCAATAGTAACTTAATTCCAAATATACTATATCTGGCAAATGAACCAATGCAGACAGAACTGTGGTTGTAAGGGCAAACTATAATTATAAAAAACACTAATCCATTTACATTTGTTACTTAATATTCTTAAGCAGGGCGAGTTATCTGATCTGAACCTAAACAGGTTTGATTTGTAAAACACGATGTATTGCTGGCTGAAAGATCTATTCAAGTGACAGGTCCAGAACTGGACAGAGTCCTGCAGCTATGCTTAAGCTAGTACTATCTAACTCTTTCCTAACTTGGTTTTTATATCCTATCCCTCTAAGAATCCAAGGGTTTTAAAACAGCCTCATCAACTTCTCCAAAGGCTTCAAATACCTGACTCCCCACAAGATCCCTGTTCCTGTGGCCATTTTAAAACTGTAGTTTTTGTTGTCTCATGTTTTTCCCTTCAAAATGCATCGCTTCCTAACTACGTGACCATCTCACTGATCTACAAAGTGCAAAGTGCCACTTCATAGCTGCAGATCAATCCGACATTAATCTTGATCTAATGCTATTGTTTAAGACCATGACAAATAGGAACAGGAGGACAGTTCTCGAGCCTGCTCCACCATTTAGTACGATCATGACGGATGTCCACTTTCCTGCCTCATGACCCTCGATTCCTTGACTGATCAAGAATCTGTCTTAGCCTTAAATATACACAAGGTCTCTGCCCCCACTTCTCTCTGTGGCAAGGAGTTCCAAAGACACTCAACCCTCAGAAGAAATTCTGCTTCATCTCAGTCTTAAGTTGGTGCACCTTAATGCTGAGACGAGTCCTCTGGTTCTAGACTCTCCCATTAGGGAGAATGTCCTCTCAGCATTTATCCTGTCAAGCCCCTTAAGAATCCGATATGAGAATCACCCTTCATTCTTCTACCTTCCAATGACTAGAGTCCCAATCTACTTAACCTTTGCTCAGAACACAATCCCTCCAGACTTGGGATCCTTCTCTGAATGGCCTCCAATGAAATTATATCTTCCTTAAATCAGGGGACCTAAACTGCTGACCGTACTCCAGATGTGGTCTCACCACGACCTTGTGTAGTTGCACTAAGACTTCCCTACTTTAATACTCCAACTCCTTGAAATAAGGGCCAGCATTTCATTAGCCTTCCTGATTCCCTCCTGCACCTGTATGCTAGCTTTGTGTTTTGTATACAAGTCACCTCAAGTCCCTATGTGTGGCAGTTTGCTGCAGGTTTTCTCCATTTGAATAATACTGTTCTTTTGTTCTCCCTTCCAAAATCAACAACTTCACCTTTGTGAACATTTTCATCTTTTTGCCACTTATGAACCTACCTCTAAACTGCTCACATCCCTCTCACAACTTGACTTTCTATCTATTATTGTCATCTAAAAATTTGGCTACAATACATTCACTCCTTTCCTCTAAGTCATTAATATATATTGTGAACAGTTGTGGTCCCAACCCTAATCCCTACGGAACCCTTTGCTAACATTTGTCCCCTTTATTTGCTTTTTTTCTTTCAACTTGATACACTCCGAAACTTCCTTAGTTAGCCATTGTTGGGTTATCCCTCCCAGAATCTTTCTTCCTTATTGGGATGTATTTTTGCTGAGAATCAAGAACCAGCTTAAACATAATACGCTGCGTATTGCCCACTATTCCTGATAATGTATCTGCCTAGTTCAATTTTGTCAACTCTATCCTCAATTTATTACAATTCCCTTTACTCTCCACTCACTCTGAAACAATATTTAAATTTGCTGTGTTATGACCACTATTTCATAGAGGATCTTTTACACTAAGGTCATTAATTAAACACGCCTGATTACCCATTACCAGATCCAAGGTAGCCTGATTGGCTTCATGACACATCGCTCTCGGAATCTATGAAAAAGTGAGGACTGCAGATGCTGGAGATCAGAGTCGAAGAGTGTGCTGTAGGTTCATAAGTGGCAAAAAGATGACATTTAGGGCATAATCAACGATCTTGAAGAGCTCATACCCAAAACGTCAATTTTCCTGCTCCTCAGATGCTGCCTGACCTACTGCGCTTTTCCATCAACACGTTTTCAGCTCTGATCTCCAGCATCTGCTGTCCTCACGTTCTCCTAGTTGATTATAACCTTACTGCAAAGCCTCTTCCAAGGATACTTACCTTGAAGAAGTTCTCCTCTCTCTACGTTCCTGAAGGGCTAATCCCCAAAACATCAACTCTCCTCGGATGCTGCCTGACCGGCTGTGCTTTTCCAGCACCTCACTCTTCGATTCCAGGAAGCTATCCCCAATACACTCAAGTTCATCGTCATAGCTATTCTTTTCAATTTGATTAAATCTGTCAACAAGATGATTAAAAGTCATTCAATTAGTCATTTTTCCTACAAAATGGTTGCTCTTTAGGTACACTACTCCTGTCTTAGGCTCATATAGCATGGAAACAGTCCCCTCGATCCAACCAGTCCATGCCGAACAAAATCGCAAACTAAACTAGTCCCACCTGCCTGTTTCTGATCCATTTCCCTCCAAACCTTTCCTATCCATGTCCTTTTCCAAACATCTTTTAAACATTGTACCTATGCCCACATCCACCACTTCCTCTGGAATGCAAACCACCCTCTGTAAAGGGTGGTTTCCCTTCATGGCTTAGGGAAAAAACAACTACCATCAACTCTACCTATACCTCTCATTAACTTATAAACTTCTATCAGGTCATTGCTCAACCTCCTATGCTCCAGTGAAAAAAGTCCCAGCCTTTCTTTATAACTGAAGCCTTCCATATTTGGAAACATCCTGGTAACTCTCTTCTGAATGCTCTCCAGCTTAATACCCTTCCTATAACTGGGTGACCAGAACTGGACACAGTATTCCAGAGAGGCCTCACCAATGTCCTCTACAATCTTAACCTGACGTCCTAACTCCTATACTCACAGGATTGAGCAATGAAAGCAAGTGTACTAAGTGCCTTTTTTAACAAGCCTGTGTGTCACATATAGACAGGGTTATGTACCTGAACCCCGAGGTCCTTCTATTCTACAATGCTACCCAAGGCTCTACCATTAAAAGTCCTATCTGTGTTTGTTTGTACCAAAATGTCCTTTCCCTTGCTGTTTTTTTTAAAGCTCCATTCAAATGGACTCTACATCAGCCAAGCCTTGATCATCTCTCACAACTGTCCTCACTTCATTCCATCTCTTATTAAGAAGTGCTACCCAATTTTTACTTGTAATCATATTTCTATAATGATGGAGCGGTGTTCCAAAAGCTAGTGCTTCCAAATAAACCTGTTGGACTATAACCTGATGTTTTAACTTTGTCTACCCCAGTTCAGCACCGGCACCTCCAAGTCATATTTCTATAATGGCTGAGATCATATCCATTTTTGTCAACTTGTGCCATCAGGTCATCTGCCTTATTTTGAATGCTTAAAGGATGAAGATACGAAGAGTTTAGCCTTGTCTTTTAGCCATTTTTAATTATCCTAACTTTTCTTTGTACTTTAGCCCTATTTACCTATCGCCCTTGATTACAATTTCTACATTTAACGTTTATTACTGTCCTTGACACAGCGCTCAGATTCCGATCCCCCTGCCATTTTAATTTAAACCCTCTTCACTAGCAAATGATCACCATGTGACATTAGTCCCGGTCCTGCCTAGATGTAACCTATCTACGCCATCTCTGCCTGTGTAGTTATGGCCTGCAGTGTGACCACCTCTCTATACATACTATCCACAATTTTGTTACCTTTGTAGATGCTCCAGTATCCCCACCCACGAATTCAGCTCAGAAATCAGAGCTACCAGGAGTTGCAGCTGGAGACACGTCCTCCACATGTGCTGGTCCTGGACACTGGAGCAGGACCTTTGTCATTTGTACATTCATAGAAGAAAATTGTTAATATAGAAAATATGATTTTCAAAGATTCGGAACTTGGTTCCACAACATGTATTTACATTCAGATTTTATTTTTATGTAAGATGACTTGTGTCTTTAAAAGCTAAATGTCAGCAGTTGTATAAACCTAGTAAGTCATCAGATATATTTACCATTAAATGGCCCTAGCATTTAATGCACTGTCACTTCTTTGAAGAAGTGTCAAGTGGTTAGCTTTGTACATAATGCTCACTATTCTACCCAAGAACAAGAGAATACTACAGCACTGGAACAGGCCCTTTGGCCTTCCAAGGCTGTGTGGATATATTTTGTTCATTCATACTAAAACTGTCTTCACTTACAGGATCTGTATCCCTCTATTTCCTTCCTATTCATATATTGGTCCAGGTGCTTCTTGAATGCTGCTATTGTGTCTGCTTCCACCACCATCTCTGGCAGTAAGTTCCAAACACCACCCTTTATGTGAAAAATGTACCTCACACATCTCTTTTAAACTCCCTTTGCGCCTTCAACCTGTGTCCCCTAGTAATTGATTCTTCCACCCTGGGAAAATTCCTCATACTTTCCACTCTATCCATGCCATTCACAACCTTATAAACTTCTTTTAGGTCATCCCTCAATCTCCTGCATTGCAGTGAAACAGTCCACTCAACCTTCCTTGATTGCTAAAATCCCCTGTATCAGGCAACATCCTAGTAAACCTTTTATGTTCCCTCTCCAAAGCATCCACATTCTTCTGCCATTTGAAAACATCAAAAAAAGGAATTAAATATGATCCATTCTCTAACCACTGTGTATTTCTGTTAAAGAAAGTCACCATATTACCTACTTTCCACTTAACCAGAATCTCATTTTTATGAAGATAATCTTCATATAAAAATGAATATTTGTGATGATTACTACATTTCTGCAAACAGCATGCCAATGAATTAAACAGTTCATATCGAACTAATATCCTTTTTATGTTTACACACTGACAAAATACAATAAACTGATTGTAGGAAATTAAAAAAAACACTTCCTTGCTACTGAAATAAAGTGAGATGTGAAAACATTAAAAAAAACACTAAATATGATCCATTCTCTAATTACCACTTACTTCTGTTAAGATTATAAATCTCTAGTGTAAATGTCTATTTATTAGAAGTGATTGTAGGGATCATACAAGTCAAAAAAAGAGGAAACCTGCTGAACTCTCAAGGGAGAGTTTCAGAAATCACCCAGAAGCAGGGAGTACCATTGTACATCAGTCCTGGCCCTGTCCAGATGTAACTCCTCCAGTTTGTACTGGTCCCATCTCCCCCCAGGACTGGTCCCAATGTCCCAGGAATCTGAAACCCACCCCCCACCCCTGCACCATCTTATCATTCACATATTCATCCAATGCATCGTATTTATACTCCAATATATGGCACAGGTAGTAATTCTGAGATCACAACCTTTGAGGTCCACTGTCTTTCCCAATATTCTCCTTTTAGGACTGCATCTTTTTTTTAAAAAGCCTTTGTCATTTATACCAATTTGTACCATAACCACCAGCTGCTCACCTTCCCACACAGAACAAGAGGAGCACATCACAGCCTTGAGCTGTCCTACTAGGACTTCAAACCCTTTGAAATAAACTTTTGAAAGCTCATAAAATCATTTCAATTACTTCAGCATTTTTCCTTAGACTTCACTACAACAGAATACAGCCCTTATGAAGTTAAAAACCACAAAATAAAGACTTTGCAAATTATAAGCAATTAGATGGTACAAATATTCACAGTCTACACTGATCCACTTGCCCTGTGTCACTCTTGAATCCTTTTGTCACCTCAGGAGCTCTGCCTCTGGATTGAGAGATGGTAATGCTGGGCTGCTCCTGTGAAAGGTTTCCTGAGGCTCTGCTCAGCTGCTCCTTGCCAGATTCATGCACTGACGACCATCCCTCCACCCTGTGCTCTGTAAAGGAAGAATTCCTCAATGTCGCTCAATCCCCTTATGACCCAAATTCCCTATGATCTTATATTTACATTAAAGAGCAGAAGTGCACACCAGTGAGAGTACAGGAGGGACCTGCCTCCTCTTCCTTCTCTTGCATAACTCCAATTACACTCTAATTCAACAGAGCAGTGCTCCTGTTTGTCAGCATCTTTCTTTTAACCCAACCTTTGCTTTGTTTGTTGAGAGAGTACAGAAAACACTGACAGAACAACGAAATGCACCAAAAAATAGATTAACAGCCTGTGGAACCATATCGTTGACAATGCAGTTTTAAAATGACATTAATTTCCACGACTGCATATTTCTCCCCTATGTGTGTTAGAGGCTACGCTTGATATAGGGTGACTGATATCAGGGGTTCAGTGTTGATGCAGGTTTTCTGCGGGGTTAAACAATAGACACTATTTGTTGCAAAGGCACTTCTGACTAAGTGTTATCCTCTCTACTGTAGGTCCATTTTATTGGCAGTAGTATGTAAAGTTGTACTGGAGGATATGGAGAATGCTACTCGACTGATGTTTGTAAATTCAGTTCCAGAGAAAATGACCAGCGTACCTTTGACTATACAAGCAGTCAATCTCACCCTTTTATTATACAAAGCTGTACTCTTTTAAACTATTGATATGTATAATAGTCTTAGAATGACAAGTTACTGAACATTCATATGAAAACTGTTAATATAGAAAATATGATTTTCAAAGATTCTGAACATTGTGATTTCCAAAGGTGCGTTGTAAGATGTATCTGCATTCAGACTTTATTTTTATGTTAAAAGACCGGTACTTTTAAAAGCTAAATAACAGCATGTTGGATAAACTTAGTAAATAATCAGATATATTTCCAGCTGACCTTATGTTTAATGCACTGTCACTCTTTTGAACAGGTGCCAAGTTCTGTACATAATATGAATACTCAAATCCACCTACTTTCCCTTTAACCAGAATCAAATTTTTCTATGAAGATGTAAAAATGTATATTGTGCGTTTATTAATACATTTCTGCAAATAGCATGTGTCAATAAATTAAACAATGCATATTGAACTACTGGCCTTTTTATATTTACACTGACTTACAAAATACAACAAACTACCAATTGCAGGAAATTTTTAAAAAAATTGCATTGTTGACAGAATCTCTTGTAGAAGGTGCACTTTGATTTTTAAAAAATATAATGTGCAACATCTATTCGATTTGCACCAACAAATAGGTGCTTCTGAGTACTACAGTTCCTTTTAGGATGAATCATGCACAGAACCTTTTCTTGACAGCATTGAAAGTTTTCTTGCAACATTCCAGTCTTATTTTACACCCTGTGCTGGAGAATATGACACTATTTTCAAGGCTTCTTTAAGTTTTTGTTTTATTTACACTTTGAATCCACATATAACTAGTTTGGAATATAGTCTGAAAATGTCTTGCTAATCCTTTTGGAAAGCTGTTTAATGTTATACTTGGGACCTTTCTGCAGAAAATACCTACTTAACGCATGGTGTCAAAACGCTTCCTTGCTACTGAAATATAATATTAAGTTGTGATGTGAGAACATCAAAAAGCACTTTCCAAATATGATCCATTCTCTAACCACCATTTATTTCTGTTAAAGATTATAAATCTCCAGTATAAATTTATTTCTTTATTACAAGTGATTGTAAGGCTCATACAAGTCAAAATTAAAATAAAACTAAAGAAAACCTGCTGAATTTGCAAGTGAGATGCAGAACAGCTATACCCAGAAAGTGATGGGGGTGGGAGGGTTCTCACTGATCACCATAGAAAGGAAAGAAAGGAGGTTGGAAACGTGAATACAATTTGTTACCAACAAGGATTAACTACATTGTGCAAATCCATTTCAACAATTACAGCAATCCAACCTGACTGTCTTAAAAACCCCAAACCTCAAAATAGTAAGGAAAACAAAGAGAAGTTTCAGCATAACAACAAATTAAAATCTTGCTCAACAGAACATAAAAGGTTGATCATGGTTTACGCAAACCATAACAATACTCTTAAAAATATTTAACTGCTGCATACTAGTGATTTATAATTGGTCATCTGTTCGAGCAAGTGTACTACTCACACCAGAATGATCTGTGGCAAGGTCCAACTAAAAGATCACATTTACCCCAATTACTTACATTCAAATCAGCAATAAACCATTCTTTATATACATTTCGTACAACCAGTCGGTGTTTTACCTTTGGCAAGATTACTTACAGCTCAATTTCCATAACTATTTAAAATATATATACTAATGCATAAAAATAAAGATTTTGGCATTGATTTATCCAAGTTGGAAGCTCCATCCAACACTAGTGGACTGCAGTATCATTCTGCAGCCTCACCACAGAACAACAACAACAACAACTGTAGGTAGGAAGAGTTTAGAGACAAGCAGCTGCTCCCCTACACTTGTACCATTAAAAGAACCAGTACTTTTCCAAGGCAGACACCAGACATGGCCCTTTGATCATTGCACCTTACCAGATGTTTCAGTCCAGCCTAGCATCAGGTTTCTAATGGTTTTCAGAGACTGCTGAAGCAGTTCGTCATGCCCATTATCAATACTGAGCACTTTGCACACACACATACCAAAGGAAAACAAAAAAAAACTGATCCCTGCTCAAAGTTCAATCTCAAAGGTTTTCTGTAAGTCACTAGAGAATGGATTAGTTGGAGAAGGTGTGGCCCGTTGCTTTGATTTACATTCCAGTGCATTCCACTGAGCTTCAAATGCATCAATTCCTGGTATGCCAGCTGCTGCCATCTGAACACTTTTAGTTTCTGTTGTCCACGTGTCACTTTCTGCTCCGTTGAAAGCTGCCAAGCCGTTGATTTGCTGGCCAGGTTTAAAGTAAGGGTTAGCATTTGCAGTGACCCCCATCATGCCACCTTCAATTTGTGGAAACATGTTTTGTTTCGACTGCGTGTGAGTAACCGGAGGATGACCCGCAGTGCCAAAGACATTAGCCACCATCTGAGAAGGGGTGATTCCAACCACAGGCACACTTGGAGCTTGATACGGTGCCCCATTGGTGACCCCGAGATTATAGGGCTGAGCAGAAACAAACGTAGGTTGCATCTGAGGTTGTGCACCAGCTGGTGCCGCATGTGGGCTAACAAAGGTGTTGGCCTTAAAGGATAGTGGGGCTGGTGGCACAACCACTGATGGCTGTGGCTGTGAAGATGGTAGCACGCGGACACTCTTTGATACTTCCTCAAGCCAGCGGTCAGCTTCCGAAGGTGTGCGATTGTGACCAGGATGAAACTGGGCCGTCACCGGAGCAGTTGATCCCCAATCTGTGCCTGGTTAAAACAAGGAAGAACGTATTTAAAGACACTCTGATCAATGAACCAGTTACTCAAACAAACTAAAGACAAGAGAAAGGAAGTTGTCTGGTTAACTTTAAAAAGAGAACAGTGACTCTTAGTTGAAGATGGTACTTGGAGTTTTACTGTTTTGCAAGACACCAATGTCAAAGGTTCATCTGCAACTTAGTCTTCACATCTTTGGAAGAAGGAGATAAAATACTGTTATTAAATATTATAAATAAGCAAGGGAAGAGCAAAGTTGGTCTCCTCCTTCAAGTGCAACTGTTACTCAGTAAACACGTGAACAGAAAGCTAGTACAGGCCCTTGGAACCTGTCCCATTGACCTTCATTGAGACCATGGCTGACCTGTGACCCAACTCCATCTACACACACTTTTTTTTAGAGCAGCTCAGTAGTTAGCACTGTTGCCTCACAGCACTAGGAACCTGGGTCTGATTCCACCCTTGGACAACTGTGTGTGGAGTTTTCACATGCTCCCCAGTATCTGCATGGGTTTCTTTCCACTGTCCATGATGAGTAGGTTAAGTGGATTGGCCATGGGAAATGCAGGGTTACAGGGGTATGGTGGGAATGGGTGGGATACTCTGAGGGTTGGGTGTGGACTCGATGAGCCAAATGACCAAATTCCACACTGTTGGGAACCTATGACTCTCTAATACTTACCTTTCCCTCAAACCTCTAATATCTTTGATGAAAAAATACCTATCAATCACTGCTTTAAAGCATCAATTTCTTAATTTTCATTAATGGGATGGTTGCTTTCTGGGCTATTTATTGCTAATTCCTAATTGTCCAGAAGGCAGTTACAAGTCATCCCTTTGCTGTGGGTCTGGAGTCACATGTAGAGGTAACGATGGCAGATTTTCTTCTCTAAAATGCATTAGCAAACCAGACAGGCTTTTATAATAATAGTTTCATGGTCACAGCTATCTTTATATTCCAGATTTATAAACTGGATTGAATTTCCACCAGTGATGGCGATGCATTTGAATCCTTGTCCTCAAGGCTTCTGGATTCTGAGTCCAGTGACATTACACCTATGCCATCATCTCCCTAATTGCTGTCTCTAAAACAGCTTCAAATGTATAAAACCATCTGTGTGCAGAAGTAGCTCTCAATTCACTCCGAGAAAGATCTAGCTCTCATTTTTAGGATATGCCCCCTTTCCTAGACTTCACCAATAGAAATATCTGTCAATCTACCCTATCTTCATAGTATCTTGCATACCTCAATCACATTTTCTCTTAACTCTAAATTCTAGGGAATACAAGTCTGGTTTATGTCATCGCTCCTCACAATTTAACTCTCAAAGTTCAGGTAACATTCTAGTAAATTTATGCTGCATTTGCTCCAAGGTTAATATGGTCTTCCTAAGGTGAGGTGTTCAAAGCTCACAGTGACTGCAGGTGCAGTCTAAGCAGGGCTATGTGTAGCTAAGCACAATATCTACTATTTTGTATTCTAGTCCTCTAGATATAGAGGATACAGCATTCCAAGGATGAAAGGTCACAAGCCTGAGACATGAACTCGTTTCTCTCTCCCCCGAATGCTGGTAGACCTGATGATTTCCAGAATACTGATTGCATTGAGGCATTCCATAAACCTTGACTTATGACGCCAACGAACTCAATAGGAGGACTGAATACCACTTTGTGGAGGAATTTTAATCCTTTTCACCTAAATGACTACAAAAAGATTCCAAACTAATAATGATTACATCAATCAACAGTTCAGTCATTTTGAATCAATTGTGCTTCAGATCTGCTAATTATTGTCTTTTAACTTTCTACAACAGTTTGATTGTTCATCGCCAGGACGTTTAAGATGAATTGAAAATGAAAAAATGCTGGAGATCATCAGATGAAGAGTCATCTAGACTCAAAACATTAGCTTGCTTTCTCTCCACGGATGCAGCCTGACCTGCTGTGATCTCCAGCAGTTTTTGTTTTCACTACAGATTCCAGCACTGGCAGTAATTTGCTCCTACATTGAGTTTAAGATGAATGCCTTAATATTTCACTACGTAGAATATAAATGATGAATACCTTCCAAGATACAACAAAGGAGCACAATTAGGCAAAACGTCTACACTGAAGCAAAGGAGGTATTAGTAAGGTGATGAATCAGCCAGGTTAAAAGGTAAGTGTTAAGGAGAGAGAGACGGAGAAATCTAGAAAGTGTAAGCTGAGATGGATGAAGGCACAGGTGTTGCTGGTGCAGCAAACTAATGGGATAAAGGTCAGGGAAGAATGTAAAGGTCTGGAGACTGAGCAAGGGTAAGAAATAAGAAGGGGCAGGGAGATATGGAAACAAACCATTTTAAATGAATTGCATTATGCAGGACCTATAAGCAGCAAAGCACTGGCTGCGAGGAAGGCATGGAATAATTTCATTAGAAAGTGCACTGAAAGCGTGTTTTGTCATCAGATCAAACCACAGCTGAAATATTGTGAACAGTTTTGGGCCCCGTATCTAAGGAAAGACATACTGGCACTGAAGGCAATCCAGAGAAGGTTCGTGAGGTTGATCCCAGATGTGGAGGGACTGGGAGAGCTTCAGTACTTTAGGCCTGTTCTTGCTGGACTTCAGAAGAATAAGATGTGACCTTATTGAAATGTGCAAGATTCTAGAGTAGATGTGGAAAGTTGATGTTTCCCCTTGTGCGAGTGCCTAGGACCGGGGGTAGAATTCAGAATGAAGGGTTGCATGTTTACAATAGAGGTGAGGAAGAATTTTTCTTCTAAGGGTAGTGAATCAAGGATTATGGGAAAAAGGCAGGAGGGATCATCAGATCAGCCATGATCTTGCTGAAGGGTGGAGCAGACTTGATGGGCTGAATGGTCAAACTCTGCCCCTACATAGAACATAGAAGAATACAGCGCAGTACAGGCCCTTCGGCCCTCGATGTTGCGCCGATCAAAGCCCACCTAACCTACACTAACCCACTATCCTCCATATACCTATCCAATGCCCGCTTAAATACCCATAAAGAGGGAGAGTCCACTACTGCTACTGGCAGGGCATTCCATGAACTTACGACTCGCTGAGTGAAGAACCTACCCCTAACATCAGTCCTATATCTACCCCCCCTTAATTTAAAGCTATGCCCCCTTGTAATAGCTGACTCCATACGTGGAAAAAGGTTCTCACTGTCAACCCTATCTAACCCCCTAATCATCTTGTACACCTCTATCAAATCACCCCTAAACCTTCTTTTCTCCAATGAAAACAACCCCAAGTGCCTCAGCCTTTCCTCATAGGATCTTCCTACCATACCAGGCAACATCCTGGTAAACTTCCTCTGCACCCGTTCCAGTGCCTCCACATCCTTCCTATAGTATGGCGACCAAAACTGCACACAATATTCCAGATGCGGCCGCACCAGAGTCTTATACAACTGCAGCATGACCTCAGGACTCCGGAACGCAATTCCTCTACCAATAAAAGCCAGTACGCCATATGCCTTCTTCACTGCACTATTTACCTGGGTGGCAACTTTCAGACATCTTATGGTCTTAATGGTTGAGCAGATTAGCAGCATTGTGGGTCTACCTACAGCATGTGAGCAGCAAAGTAGTAAGTTCACCACCAGCTTCTCAACTAGGGATGCGCAATAAATGCTGGACTGGCCAGTGTTGCCCACGTCCCATGAACGAATTAAAAAAAGATGAAGTCAAGGAACACAAAGCAAACGGAAGTAGGCTATGTTTGTGATATAAAGACTCATCCCGGGGTTAAAAAGGATGTAGACTTTAGACAAGTTGAGAAAAGAGATGAAATCAGAGTACAGAGTTTCTAGGAAATGGGAATGGGTGAGGATGAAGTATCCTTGGTATTTAGCTTGGATCACGAAGCAAAAATGGAGAGTTATCTATAGTATAAGGTATGTATATCTGAACTGCATAAACATAACATTTTGGATTTGAAATAAGAAACCTTAGTTATTTTTGGGTTTAACATTAATATATACCACCACCAACAAATCATCGATTTCATTGCTAAGTGAAGGTTCTGCATTTAGTGCTGAACAAAGTAGTTTAGGCTCCGTAACTTAAGGACTTAATTATAAACATGCCTCTAGCTTCCATCTCCAGCTCTATCTTAAACCAGATGTACAGCCTTACTTGCAGCAATTGTAGTTCCTGTGCTAGATGCTGTAGGGAGCTGGGCCCAAGGGTTTGTGTCACGCACTGGCATTACTGTGGGAGACATAGCAGGTGCTGCAGGTGCTGGAACAGGCAGTGGGAAGGCTGAAATTGCTCCATTGACTACAATAAGAAGACATGTCAAACGGTCAAATCTGCGATACTGAAAGTGAAACATTCTTTGCCAAAATTCATTCATTCGCCAAAAACGAACTACGAACCTTGGGAAGCAGCTACTTGAGGAGCTGAACCAATCGTAGGTTTTGACATTGGGGCAGAAGAGAACGGATCCTCCACTTGATCACTGAACGCATGTGTTATCTGAGAGCACAAGGAGCTTATACTGTCCGCTTCACCGGCAGTCTCACCTTCCATTTCAGGCACTGAATAAAGAGATGCAAGAACAAGTTCAATAATGTTGACAATGTCTGATGTATTTCCTCAATTAAGTATTTTATCACATTCAGTGCAGTCCAAAATAACAAACCACAGGGTAAACCTACAGTCAAGAGCATGTCTTGTACCACTTGCTGTTGACCACACTATGTGATACTGAAAAGCTGCAAGTTCCCACAATACCACATGTAAACATGAATCAGCATCTGGAAATCATGGAGATTCAAGTCTAAAACAGGGCATTGAACATACAAATCACACAGATTAGATCACAGTCTATATATGATCTTTAATGATAGCTGGGGTGAGCTTGGGGCTGGTTTTTGAGTTAGTAACTAGGAGATTTTGCTGAAGTTAATAGTTAACTTTTCTGAAGTTAAATATTGACAGAAACATGAAGATTTCTTTTAGGTAACAGAGTTTGGAACCTTGCTGTTGAGTGAATGGATTTGTGCGCTTGTGGAATTTTCAAAGAAAGTGAGGACTGCAGATGTTGGAGATTAAGAGTCGAGAGTGTGGGGCTGGAAAAGGCAGCATCTGAGGAGCAGGAGAATTGATGTTTCGGGCATAATCCCTTCAGCAGGAAGGGGAATTTTGTTTACTTGAGAAGTTTGTGGTCCAACTCCAGCTGAAGGGAACCATCCGAAAGAGAGCGCAAGTGAGAGCGATCAGAATTAACATTTGAGTCGTCCATTCAGAAGTCTGAAACAGTGTGAAGAAGTAATTCTTGAATCTGTTCATACATGTATTCAAACTTGTATATCATCTGCCTGATGGACAAGGGTGGAAGAGTGTATAAACTGGAATGGAAGAAGTCTTTGATTATATTGGTTGCTTTCCTGAAAGCAGTGCTTCTGAGAAGGGAATAATAGATTACCTTTGAGTGAAGAGTGTCAGTCCCAGACCAGAACTGTTGAGGTGTAAACCTGGAAACGGTTAATTAAACTGAGTGAACTGAAGTTAAAATATATCGTTGCTCCAAGAAGGTGCATCGGCAGTTACAGTCTAAAAGTGAAGTTTCAGGAGACTTAACCATACTGAGTTGTTAGATATAGGGATTCCAATGAAAGTATTATTTAAATGGTGTATTTGAAATCTGCACCAGGAGTGGTGTATTGGTTAGTCTATAAAAGTTATATATTTTTTTCAATTTATAAAGTAGTATTCTGGGATTAATGGGATTGTATTTTACTGTGTTTAAGACATTTGTATTTGCATTGTAAGCAGAGTGTTTGGATTACTGTATTGGAGCATAATTAGTTTTGTAATAAATGCCTTTTATTGTTAAAGCAAAATCTGTAGCATGAGAGATCCCTTTGTTAAAAGCGAAATAAATAAAATTCAGAAGTATCAATCCAGATCTGTCTGGCTTCTGACTTGTCTGTTAATAATGTCAGCTAGGATAATTAAAAGAACAATACATCAATAAACACTCTAACATAGAGCATGACAATTTCCCTTTGCCTAAACATTAACTCTGAAAGGAAGAATGAGAGTTTGGCATCAAATGAGAAACAAAAAAAACAATCAGGCCTATGCATCTGCTGCAAGAGTAGTTTGTTACAAAGTTCACTTCAAGATCAGACAAGATTCCATTTCATCAGGAATAAAAAGGGACAAGAGTTTGCCATTGGGTTTGAACATCTCATTCTGGCATTATTGATTGGATTCTCATTAAAATACATTTTCCACAATACACGTGGGTGAATTTTTAGTCTTCATAAGCCTTCAAAGGGAGAGGTGATGGCCTAGCTGTATGATGATGAATCCAAAAAGTCAGCTAATGTTCTGCGGACCCGGGTTCCAATCCCGCCAGGACAGATGGTGGAGTTTGAATTCATTAAAATAATGACATCACTCGATTGTCAGAAAAAAAACCATCTGGCTGACTAATAAATTGCAGGACAAGAAAACTGCCATCTTCAAGAGGCAAGAGGCTGAAGAACACAACAAGCCAGGCAGCATCAGGAGATGTTTTAGGTGTAACCCTTCTTCCAGACTGGGGGTGGGTGTGGGGGGAGCTGCATATAAAGGGGGATACATGGACAAGATAGTAAAGTGGGGAGAGGTGAAGGTAGGTCGAGGGTACGACTTGATTGGTCAATGGGAGGGATGAATTCAGTTGGTGGCTGGGAGCAGTGGTGGGGAGGGGGAGGGGGGAGAGGGGAGGGGGGAGGGGGGAGGGGGGAAATGGAGAGAGAGGGTATTTGAAATTGGAGAACTCAGTGTTGAGTCCTCTGGGCTGCAGGCTGCCCAGGCGGAGGATGAGGTTTTCTTTTGCCAATTTGAGCTGTGGCTTGTTTTGACAATGGAAGCAGCCAAGGATGTTCATGTTGGAAAGGGAGTGATTGGGGGAATTGAAACGAGCAGTGACTGGGAGGTCCGGTCGGCCTCTGCGGGCCCAGCTGTGATGCTCAGTGAACCATTCCCTAAGTTTCCGTTCGGTCTCCCAGATGTAGAGAAGATCACATCGCAAGCATGTGATGCAGTAAACTTGGTTGGAAGAGAGGCAGGTGAACCTCTGACTTACCTGGAAGGACTGTTTGGGGCCCTGGATGGAGCTGAGGGGGTGGTGTACTGGCAGGTTTTGCATCTTTTCCGGTTGCAGGGGAAGGTACCTGGGGGTTCGGGGGATGGTCGGTGGGGAGTGTGGCGCTAACCAAGGACCATCGAGGGGAAGGAAGAGAGGGATAGGGAGGGGGAAGACGTTCTTGGTGGTGGGTCTAGTTGGAGTTGGCAGAAGTGTTTGAAGATGTGTTGGATGCAGATACTGGTGGGTGGTAGGTGAGGACAAGGGGACTCTGTCTTTATTGCATTGGGATGGGATTTAGAGCAGTGGAATAGGGATTGGAGTTGGTGCGGTGGAGGGCTGTCTGGATGATGGAGGGAGGGAGGAAAGGCACGTTGTTCAAAATAGGTGGACATCTGGGATGCGCACGAGTGTAATCTCTCCTTGTCCGAGCAGATGTGGCTGAGGAATTGGGAGAATGGGATAGAGTTCTTTCAGGATTCTGGGTGGAAAGAGGTGTAGTCTAGGTAGTTATGGGAGTCTGTGGGTTTATAGTAAATGTCCATCTGGGGGACTGTCGCCAGAGATGGAAATGGTGAGGTTAAGAAAGAGGAGGGAGGTGTTGAAGATGCACCGTGAATTTGAGGGCGGGGTGCAAGTTGTGGGCTCCATTCAGACCCAACAGGCTGAATGATTTAATTTCTCCTCCTATGTCTTACGTTCTTAACCCTAATGATCCTGCAAAGTTCTCCTGATTAACATGTGAATGTTGGGGTGGGGGAGAACTAATGCCAAAACTGGCAGAGATGTTTCACAGACTAATGAAGCAACAGCCTGACACAGGTCTACTCACAAAATTATACCGTCCAGTATCGCAGTCACCACCATCACCATCCCGGGTTAAATCCTATCCAACCAGCGGGGGAGACTCAGGAGAAACAGTGGCACAGTGGTATACACTCAGGAGGGAGTGGCCCTGGGAGTCCTTTGACTCCAGACTCCAAGAAGTCTCACCGTTCAGTTTAAACATGGGCAAGGCAACCTCCTGCTAATCATCATGCAGTTACCTCCCTCGACTGATGAAACAGTACTCCTCACATGTTGAGCAACACGTCGTGGAAACACTGCAGGTGGCTAGGGCACAAAATGTACTTGGGGTGGGGGGGGTGGATTTCAATGGGGGGAGGGGGCTCAGCAACACCATTACTGATTGAGGTGGTCAGGTCCTAAAGGACATTGCTGTGAGACTGAGACATGGGAACCAACAAGAGTGAAACACATTCTTGACCTCGTCCTTATTAATCTGCCAGCTGGACATTGATGTGTCACTTTGGGCTATCTGGAGCTTCAATATTCTATTCCAGTCTGTGCTCCACTCAACTGTTACCATCAAGCCAGGAGATCAACTCTGGTTCAATGGAGCGCACGTGGGAGCAGCACCGTGCAAATCCAAAAAGGTTGCAACCTGGTGAAGCTACCAAACAAGACTATTTGTGTGCCAACAGCTGAAGAAGCAAATGATAGACAGAGCTGAACAATCCCACAAACAATGGATCAGATCGAAGCTCTGCAGTCCTGCCACATCCAGTCATGAATGATGGTGGACAATTGAACAGTCCAACGGAAAAGGAGGCTTTGTAAATATTTCTGTCTGCATTAATATAGGAGCCCAATACCTTAGTGCAAAGGGTAGTGCTGAAGCATTCACAACAATCTTCAGCAAGAACTGCTGAATGGATGGTCCATCTTGGTCTCCTCTAGTAGTCCCGAGCATTACAGTTACCAGTAATTGTCTTCAAACAATTCAATTCACACCACATGATAACAAGAAATGTTTGTAGTAGAAACTGCAACAGCTATACTCTAACAACATTCCAGCAATAGTACTGAAGACTTGTGCTCCAGAATTTACCCCATACCCTAGCCAAGGTCTTCCAATACAACTACAACACTGGCATTTACCCTGCAATGTGGCAAACTATCCAGGTGTACCCTGTACACAAAAAGTGCCCTGTAAACAAATCCAATCTGGCCAATTACCGCCCCATTAGTCTACTCTCGATCATCAAAGTGATGGAAGATGTCATCAGTGTCATCAAGTAAAACCTACTCATTAACAACCTGCTCAGTGCAAGTCAGAGGCCAGGAACACTGTGGCAAATAACTCATCTCCTGTCTCCCAAAGCCTGTCCACCATGTACAAGGTACAAGTCAGGAGTGTGATGAAATACTCCCCACTTGCCTGGATGGGTGCAGCACTCAAAAGCTTGACACCTTCCAGGACAAAGCAACCCACATCATTAGCACCACTTCCACCAGCATAGAACATTCCAGCGCAGTACAGGCCCTTCGGTCCTCAATGTTGCGCCAACCTGTGGAACCAATCTAAAGCCCATCTAACCTACACTATTCCATTATCATCCATGTATTTATCTAATGACCATTTAAATGCCCTTAAAATTGGCGATTGTTGCAAGCAGGGCATTCTATGCCCCTACTATGAGTAAAGAACCTACCTCGGACATCTGTCCGATATCTATCACCCCTCAGTTTAAAGCTATATCCCCTTCTGCTAGCCAGAGGAAAAAGGCTCTCACTGTCCAGCCTGTCTAATCCTTTGATCATCTTGTATGCCTCTGTTAAGTCACCTCTTAACCTTCTTATTTTGAACAAAAACTGCCTCAAGTCCCTCAGCCTTTCCTCATAAGACCTTCCCTGCATATCAGGCAACACCTCTGCACCCTTTCCAAAGCTTCCACATCCTTCCTAAAATGCGGTGACCAGAACTGCACACAATACTCCAAGTGTGGCCACACCAGAGTTTTGTACAGCTACAAGATGACCTCCTGGCTCCAAAACTCAATCCCTCTCTCAATAAAAGCCAATTCACCATGCACCTTCTTAACAACCTTGTCAACCTGGGTGGCAACTTTCAGGGACCTCTGTATATGGACAAAGATCTCTCTGCTCATCTACACTACCAAGAATCTTAACACTGACTTGCAGGTGCTGGTGTTGGACTGGGGTGGACTAAAGTTAAAAATTATGCAACACCAGGTTCATCAGGTTTATTTGGAAGCACTAGCTTTCTGAGCACTGCTCCTTCAGGTGATTGTGGAGAAAAAGATCATGATCACAGAATTTATAGCAAAAGGAGTCCAGTGTTACGGAGATGTGATACAGAAAGATATTTTAGATTAAACCTTTCCTCTTTGAAAATTGGATATGCTGGTTTCTGTTCTTTGATGTGCAACTCCCAGAAATTCTTCTAAATTACATTCTCAAGATAGTTCAGTTTTCTAACAACAGGTGTGAAGTCTGTGCCCCAATGTTTAATCAGACTGACATACCCTCTGCATAGTTTTACATGGATGCATGCAGTTTTTGAGAAAAATAGTTTAAGAAGCTGAACTATCTTGAGAATGGTATGAGTAACAAAAAGATGGGGTACTGGGCTAATGGTCAGATACTTGGTAGTGTGGAGGAGCAGAGGGATCTTGGTGTCCACGTACACAGATCTCTGAAAGTTGCCACCCAGGTAAATAGTGCGGTGAAGGCGGCATATGGCGCACTGGCTTTTATTGGTAGAGGAATTGAGTTCCGGAGTCCTGAGGTCATGTTGCAGTTGTATAGGACTCTGGCGCGGCCGCATCTGGAGTACTGTCTGCAGTTTTGGTCGCCATACTATAGGGAGGATGTGGAGGCATTGGAACGGGTGCAGAAGAGGATGCAACCTGGATGTTGCCTGGTATGGTAGGAAGATCGTATGAGGAAAGGCTGAGGCACTTGGGGCTGTTTTCTTGGAGAAAAGGTGGTTTAGGGGTGACTTGATAGAGGTGTACAAGATGATTAGGGGTTAAAAAAGGTTGACCATGAGAACCTTTTTCCACGTATGGAGTCAGCTATTACGAGGGGGCATAGCTTTAAATTAAGGGGTGGTAGGTATAGGACAGATGTTAGGGGTAGATTCTTTACTCAGCGAGTCGTGAGTTCATGGAATGCCCTGCCAGTAGCAGTGGTGGACTCTGTCTCTTTATGGGCATTTAAATGGGCATTGGATAGGCATATGGAGGATAGTGGGCTAGTGTAGGTTAGGTGGGCTTGGATCGGTGCAACATCGAGGGCCAAAGGGCCAAATACTGCGCTGTATTTGCTATGTTCTATTTTCCACATTCTAAATCACCCTCAATCCCATGCCTCTATATCTTCTTCAATAACCTACTCTGGGGAACCTTACCAGACACTTTACTGAAATCCATACACACCACATCAACTGCTTTACCATCACCCACCTGTTTGGTCACCTTCTCAAAGAACTTGATACGGTTTGTGAGGAATGACCTACCCTTCACAAAACTGTGTTGACTATCCCTAATCAACCTATTCCTTTCTATATGATTATAAATCCCATCTCTTTTAATCCTTTCCAAACTTTTGCTGACAATAGAATTAAGGCTCACTGATCCATAATTACCAGGGTTGTCTCGACTCCCCTTCTTGAACAAGGGGTTTTGGATGTGAACACAAGAATTCACATAGTTAGTAAGTTTGCGGATGACACCAAAATTAGAGGTGCAGTGGACAACAAAGAAGGGTAAAAACAATAACTGCAGATGCTGAAACCAAATACTGGATTAGTGGTGCTGGAAGAGCACAGCAGTTCAGGCAGCATCCAAGGAGCAGCGAAATTGACGTTTCGGGCAAAAGCCCTTCATCAGGAATAAAGGCAGTGAGCCTGAAGCGTGGAGAGATAAGCTAGAGGAGGGTGGGGGTGGGGAGGGGGAGAAAGTAGCATAGAGTACAATGGGTGAGTGGGGGAGGAGATGAAGGTGATAGGAGATGAAGAGAGGGTGGAGTGGATAGGTCGAAAAGGAGATAGGCAGGTCGGACAAGTCCGGACAAGTCAAGGAGACAGTTACTGAGCTGGAAGTTTGGAACTAGGGTGAGGTGGGGGAAGGGGAAATGAGGAAGCTGTTGAAGTCCACATTGATGCCCTGGGGTTGAAGTGTTCCGTGGCGGAAGATGAGGCGTTCTTCCTCCAGGCGTCTGGTGGTGAGGGAGCGGCGATGAAGGAGGCCCAGGACCTCCATGTCCTCGGCAGAGTGGGAGGGGGAGTTGAAATGTTGGGCCACGGGTGGTTTGGTTGATTGGTGCGGGTGTCCCGAAGATGTTCCCTAAAGCGCTCTACTAGGAGGCGCCCAGTCTCCCCAATGTAGAGGAGACCGCATCGGGAGCGACGGATACAATAAGTGATATTAGTGGATGTGCAAGTAAAACATTGATGGATGTGGAAGGCTCCTTTAGGGCCTTGGATAGAGGTGAGGGAGGAGGTGTGGGCACAGGTTTTACAGTTCCTGCAGTGGCAGGGGAAAGTGCCAGGATGGGAGGGTGGGTCGTAAGGGGGTGTGTGGACCTGACCAGGTAGTCACGGAGGGAACGGTCTTCCCTCCCCACCCCTTTCCGCCTTCCGCAAAGACCGTTCAAGGGGAAGGAGGTGGCTTATGTTAGGATGAGACATGAAGGCTCAGTTAGGGTGCTTCAGAGTTACAAGTTAGCCAGGAAAGACCTAAAAAGAGAACCAAGAAGAGCGAGGAGGGGACATGAAAACTTGTTGGCAGATAAGATCAAGGAAAACCCTAAAAGCTTTATCTCAGTATATCAGGAATAAAAGAATGACTAGAGAAAGATTAGGGCCAATCAAGGACAGTAGTGGGAAGTTATGCATGGAGTTCAAGGAGATAGCGGAAGCGCGAAGTGAATATTTTCCGTTGTATTCACACTGACAAAAGACAATGTTGTCAAGGAGAAAACAGAGATACAGGCTACTAGACTGGATGGGATTGAGGTTCACAAAGAGGTGGTGTTAGCAACTCTGGAAAGTGTGAAAATAGATAAGTCCCCTGGGCCAGATGGGATTTATCTTGGGATTCTCTGAGAAACCAGGGAGGAGATTGCAGAGCCTGTGGCTTTGATCTTTATGTCGTCATTGGCTGCAGGAATAGTGCCAGAAGACTGGAGGATAGCAAATGTTGTTCCATTGTTCAAGGAGAGTAGAGACTACCCTGGTAATTATTGACCAGTGAGCCTTACTTCTGTTGTGGACAAAGTGTTGGAAAAGGTTTTAAGAGATAGGATTTATAATCATCTAGAAAGGAATTAGTTGATTAGGTCAACATGGTTTTGTGAAGAGTAGGTCGTGCCTCACAAACCTTATTGAGTTCTTTGAAAAGGTGACCAACCAGGTGGATGAGGGTAAAGTGGTCCATGTGTTGTATAAAGATTTCAGTAAGGCGTTTGATAAGGTTCCCCACAGTAAGCTATTGCACAAAATACAGAGGCATGGGATGGAGGGTGATTTAGTGGTTTGGATCAGAAATTGGCTAGCTGAAAGAAGACAGTGGTGGTTGATGGGAAATGTTCAGTTACTGGTGGTATATCACAAGGATCTGTATTGGGCCTGCTGCTGTTTGTCATTTTTATTCCTTGGATGGTGATGGCTAGCACGAGGGGACGTAGCTTTAAATTGTGCAGTAATAGATATAGGACAGATGTCAGAGGTAGCTTCTTTACTCAGAGTAGCAGGGGCGTGGACCGCCTTGCCTGCAACAGTAGTAGACTCTCCAACTTTAAGGGCATTTAATGGCCATTGGATAAACATATGGATGATAATGGAATAGTGTAAGATAGATAGGCTTCAAATTGGTTCCACAGATTGGCACAACATTGAGGGCTGAAGGGCCTGTACTACCAGGTAGCGACACCCACATTCCAAGGAAGAATAAAAAAGCTAACTTTGCAGTGCATAGCTATAAAGTGCAAGTTTTCACAATTGTTAATACAAGTCAAATCTTTTACCGGGAAATCACTGCACACATAACTGTTCTATCCAATACCAATTAACTCAAACTCAAGTAGAAACTCCCAGGATGTCATACCTGTGTCTTTAATTTGGAAATCTGTCTTCCGCTGCATGGTTGAAGGCAATTCATTGATTCGAAGTGACATTTGCCTCTTGAATGGGGACGTTGTCTGGCTCAGAACTGGGAATCCTCGGAAAGAGCCTTGCCTGGCGAGTTGCTCTACTGGTGCATGTCTTCTTGGAATGGCATGTATGTTGCTACATTCCTTGCTTTCTGTCGCTGGGGGCGGGGCAGGTGGTGAAGCTGTTGGAGTTGCAGGTAATGCAACAGACGTGGAGACGACAATAGCTCGCTCTGCTTCACCTGCAAGAACATCAGACACTTTCAACTTTAGTAAAGCCTGCACTTAAAATCACTACCACCCTAAGGCATGTGTCCAAACTCTTGACTTAACAAAAGCCTGAGGACAATTTGGCCAAAAAATGCATGTTTGTCAATAAAAAGGAGTGTCAGTCTTTGAATAAATACTCTACTAAATAACCCATTTAACACCTTAACTGTTAATACAATAGTTACTCTATAAACTCAAACAAGACTTTCTACATCTTATTCCACACCTACTTTAAGGAACAAAATGCACTACTCAGTCCATCAATTCTAAAATAAATGAGTCCACCTTGGCTGAAACCACCATTCATTCCTCGAATTGAAATGAGGCAACATTCGCATTTTAACACATATTATTCTTGAACTATACATTTAGAAATTTCTTTTTTAAAAAATACTTTCCGTTTGTATGTTAAATCAACAAGTTTTCCCCTTGATCTAAGACTCTGCCATCCGACCCATTTCATCCCGTACTAAGATGACCCACATAAATTAACAACTCTATTGTCATGACAGACAGCTTCAAGTAAATAGGCATAAAGGCATTTACTGGAGTACTCAAATCTCCTGTTTGCTGCTTCAAGTTCTTATCATTACTTCATTATATTATAATCAATACACAAAGAGGAAGCATGGCTAAGAGAAAACTGAACTTGATTTCAGAAAAAATAAGATCAATATGTCAGCTGAGTTGTGCTTACAGGAAAAGACAGACACTATCTCTCTTTCATCAACTGTAGGGAGTTCAACCACAGCTACTTCTACCCAGAGGTCACTGCTCCACTCTCCCCCTTTAACCTCTACTTCCATGTAAACAAGGAATACCCTATCAGAAACAATGATGGAAGCAGAGGGTTGATCGTTTCTAAAATGGAACTGGATACGTATAGTTTATGTCCGCATCTTTATAAGCACAGCCAGTATCTAGAAATGAAAGTCACTGCTGCATGAGCCAGTTAGCGTTTAATAATACAAAGAAATACTTTGGTTACTCTGCGTTCTTCACCACTGCCACACATGGAATACCAACCATGCCTCATTCAAAAAGAGATAACAGAGAGGACAAGACACTGCAAGTAATTTAAAAGGTACACCACAAAGAGAAATGTAGAGAGAAGGAAGATGCTTCATGAGTACCATATAAACTACATTAAGAATAAGATAGGTCGGAAGCAATTTAGTCTTCTTCTTCATTTGTCAATTTCATTCGCAAATTACGTCCATGCAGAATGTAGGACAGGAAGCTGTAGGACTGAATAAGGATAATTTGCAGCATCACTGGATGGCTTGAGCTGTCCGATGCAGCAGAATTTCTTAATGAAAGAACTTAATTCCTCCTTCACCTTGCAAAGTGTTGAAAACAAAGTACTACTTAAATCAAAGAAGAACCATGTACTCACATGGATCTTGGATCATGAAGTGTAAGAACAGCTTGCTTAACTTAGAACCACAGAAGTCCATTCAGTTTTACATGTAGTAAATTAGGAAGTCTGAAACAGTTACAGGTGTGTTATGAGATTTATAAGATTATTATATTTTAGAACGGTCATTAATTTAGGATCAATGAAGATTCAATATGACATGTTCTGAAGTCTGTGTGACAACAGGCTTGGACAATGAGGCTGTTACCAGATTAACTACTTGCCCTGATTATTTAGCTGAAATGGTGTAAGGGCATTCATACTTGGAGATATGGCAGTAGCATGTGTTCTTAACAGTGATTCAAACTGTAATTCTCCAAAATGCCAGGAAGTTGTTCAGAAAGTTGTGTTTTAAAATGTCAATTTACTTCTATGGTGAACAAAAAGAGCATAGTCTCAAGCTAATCAGCATTTGTACTGCTGCCATGAAAATAACTTGTGATACATAAAGAGTTTCTAAAAAATCCTGAAACTCTCAGATGTCGGCAGTCATCCAGAGTTGGAACTAGAGACCAGAAATCTCTGTGATTTATCATGGACGAATACAGGTAGGAGTTGAGAAGATCCAACTGATGAGGGTCTGAAACAGGACTGGAAGCATTACCGAGTCGGCACCAGATGGAAAATTCTTACTGTGAAAGTACTGGAGTTAAAATTTGTCAGTGAAGGAACAGAAATGAAGTGAACCCTCAGAAGCGAAGAATTATCTTGACTGGATTTCAGAAAAACCAAATAACTACTTACTTGATTCAAGGTTGACACAGTGGCTTAGTGGTTAGCACTGCTGCCTCAGAGTGCTGGAGCTGAAGGTTGAATGCCATCCACAGGTGACTGTGCAAACTCCACACAGACATTCTCCCTGTGCATCCGTGGGTTTCCTCCCACAGTCCAAAGGTATGCAGGTTGGGTGGATTAGCTACGGGAAATGTAATGTTTACAGGGATAGGGTAGGGGGTAGGCCTGGGTCAGATGCTCTTCAGAGGGTCAGTGTGAATTCGATGGGCTGAATGGCCTGCTCCCACACTAAGGATACTAGGATTTTATGATTCGACCTAAAGGTTCTTAAAAGAAGGTGCAGTTTAAAGAATGAGTTAGATACAAAAGCAATATTTAGTTAATACTACTTTGGTCTTTTTGTTACAGTAAAATGTCAGGTTTCGCCTTGCATTGTCTTTAGCTTTCAACTGGAATCATCAGCTTCCATTGACGTAGTAATAAATTGGGGGTTCTTGCAGAATGTTGAACTTACAGGTCGAGACAAGTACATCGGCCTTGGACAGAGTTTAAAGAAAAAATGATTTCACAATGAAATTTATTCATTTATTAAAAAATAAATAATGGCAATTTTTATTGTTGAGGCTTGTCTTCATGTACCTTACAGCTGTTAAAAGGTTATGTTTAATGTAGAAATAGTTTCAAAAGTATTTACTAATCAGTCAGAAATAGTTGAAGCATTCACTCAAAACTTGAAGCTGGAGGAAGAAAAAGGTAATTTAGGATTAGTTAGAATTTGGGCATATTGAAGCTTCTTGAACTCGATAAGAGTTGATAAAAAAAGATGAGAACATTTGAATCAGAAATCCAAACTGAAGGAAAATAATAAGAAGTACAGAGAGCAAGATAAAAGCTTGAAAACTGCAAAGACAGACAGAAGCCAGGAAGTACGAACTGGATACAGAAAAGCTTCAATTAGAGACTAACAGATAGTCTTAATAAAAGAAAAGATTTAAGTCATCATTTGATTTGTAAGAGAATATCCACCTAGTGCCCACATTCAGTGAGGAAAGAGTCAAAACATGTTTTGTCTTATTTGAAAAAAAAAAGCCAAACAGTTATGATGCCCAAAAGAAATTTCAACAATTTTATTTGTGTTTTGTAGGAACTCACTGGAGGATTACTCAATCGTTTCGGGTATGCAGCCTGTGGATTATGATATAGTAAAGACTGCAGTGATTAATGTGTCTGAGTTAGTTCCTGAAACTTACTGGCAAAGTTCAGACATCTGAGGAAGAAGCAGAATTTGCTTGAAAGAAGATTTACAAACCCAGAGAAATTGTGAACTTCTTTTAATGCATCAGGTATTAGTTACCAGAAATGGGATGGCAGCACAAAAAAAAGATAATCCTCAAGTGTAACAAAACGTCAGCATGGGACATAAATGTGATTCAAGAGGATCAGTATGTCACTAATGCCGTTATTCTGGCTGTTAAAACTTGAAAACTAAAGCTGGAACATTTGTCAGTGTATTTCTCCCAATGAGTGAATCAAAGAACAAAGGCAGTACTGCACAGGAACAGACCCTCTGGCCCAAGACAGTGTCAGTACCTGATGCCTTTCTAAACTAAAAACTTTTTGCCTCTGTGCTGTCCCTATCCCTCTATTCCCTGCCTATCATATACCTGTCAAGATTCCTCTTAAACATTGCGATTGTATTCACCTCCATCACCTTTGCTGCCAATACATTCCTACACTTACCACCCTCTAAGAAAAAAAACCTGCGTTTCACATCTCCTTTAAACTTACCACCTTTTACCTTAAACTATGTTCCCTAATCAGCGACATTTCTACCCTATGATAAAAGACTGCGTTCTATCCATGCCTCTCAATTTTGTAAACTTTTATCAAATCACCCCTCAACATTCAAGTGAAAACAAACCAAGCTTGTCCATTCTCTTCTCATAACTCCCAAACCATCCTGGTAAACAGCTTCTGTATCCTCTCTAAAGTTTCCACATCTTTCATGTTGTTTAGTGACCAGAACTGTACACAATATTCCAAATGTGAACAAAGTAATATTATTTTAATGAAGTTACAGTGGGTGTTAATCAAAGGAAGGAAATGTCAGCGAACTGAAAGAGAAAAAGGTCTAAATATTTTTATCCAGATTCACACAAATTCTGTTTTCGAGCACTGTGCTGCAATTTATCTCAATGCTTAAATTAAGTTACATCAATTAAGAATGGTTTGGCTCGAACCACAAGCTAATTATGAAGGTTACATTGCATGGGAACTGGGAGAACTAGCTAACTGGATTCAAAATTGGCTTGATGGTAGGAAGCAAAGGGTTGAAGGCTGCTTCTTGAACTGGAGGCCTATGCTTTTTATATTCAGATATTATTTAAATAACTTCACCCTTGTTGAGACTATTTATAAACACAATTCAATTTGAGTTAAGTTGATAGGCTTAGTTTTGAATGCGACAGGACAAGTTGAGAAGGCAGTCTAAAAAAAACACATCGGAAGCTTGGCTTTATAAACAGAGCATAGAGTACAAAAGCAGGAAGCTGGGTCTTATAAATCAATGATTAGTCCCAGAGTATTGTGACCTATTCTGGACAACACGCTTTCGGAAGGGTGTGGAGGAGATGTATTCAGAAGTACTTGGAATGAAAAGCATGCAGAGAGATTACAGAAGTTGGAATTGGTCTCTTTGCAGTCGAAATAGTCAGAGTTCTACAGCATGGAGACAGGACCTTGGGCCCAAATTGGTTCATACCGACCAAAATGCTCATCAAAGCTAACCCCATTTCCCTGCACTTGGCCCATATACAACCTTTCCAATCCATATATTTGCCCAAATGCCTTTTAAATGTTGTTAATATACCCGCCTCAATCACTTCCTCTGGCAGTTCATTCCATTCTGTGCCACTCTCTTGTGTAAAAACATTGCCCCTCAGGTTCCCTTTTGTTCTTTCCCCTCTCGTCCTCTATTCCCCAGCCCTGGGAAACAGACCGAGTACATTCACCCTAGCCATGCCACTAATGATCTTATACACCTCCATAAAAGGTCCCCCCCTTCAGGCTCCTACGCTGTAAAGAAAAATGTCCGAGCTTGCCCAATTTCTCCCGATAATTTAGACGGTTCAGTCCTGCCAATGTCCGTGTAAATTTCCTCTGCACTCTCTCCAGTTTAATAACGTCCTTTCTACAACAGGGTGGCCAAAACGGAACACAATACTCCAAGCAAGGCCTCACTAATGCCCTGTATAACTATCATATAACTTCCCAATTTCTATGCTCCATGCCCTGACTGATGAAGGCCAACCTTTTTCAGTGTCCTATCTACCTGTGATTCCACTTTCAGAGAACTGTAAACCTGAACTCCAAGATGCCTCTGCTCCACTGAGTGAGTGTGTCGGGTATGAGCAGGTAGGAAAAGACTTAAGTTGAGTTTTGTGAAACAAGAGGTTCAGCTGAGCATGTCTCAGATCAGGTAAGAACTTGCAGCTAACAATGGGGTGCTGGAGGCAAGGGTAATGGGTTAACAAGGTGGAAAAGTAGTCATTATGTACAGCCATTTAACAATATGCATCTCAACCATTTCCCCCCTCAGTTTTCCATCTGCCAATTCCTTGCCTACTCTGCTAGCCTTCACGTGCTGAGTTGACTTGTTACAAGGATCTCAACAATGATACTTTCCCAATCAACACTGCAGAAGGCTCCTGAACTAGTAATTCCAGCTGGGGAGTGCACAACTATCACTTCTGGGTTGAGGACAGGACTGGATATGATGCACACCACGGGCAAAATGACTGAACGTCACCCAGTGCAAAAGAAAATGCTCCTTGGCTGGGACAGGAGGTGGCAGCCACCACCCAGGGAATATTACCGCAGATATACTGGTATCGGAGTACATGTAAGCCGTTCAGCTCCTCAAGCCTACTTTGCCATTCAGTAAGACATGAGTTGATTGGTTTCCAAATTGCCACCTACTTCAGAGAGCCCCTGATTCCTCTTCACAGAATCTATCCACATCTGTCTTCAAAACATTCAAATGTCCCCCCAGCCTTCTAAGGCACACTGTCCCAAAACACACTGCCCTCTGAAGAAAAAATCATCTCTTTCTGGAGTACTGTGTCCAGCCCAGGTCGTCCTGCTAGAGGAAGGACACAGAGGAGCAAGAACAGAATTTACAGTCTTATTCTATCGCTTGGCTCTTTACTTTAAATATTTTCAGATATTGCATCAAATGAACTCAGGCCAATCACTGCAAGGATTGATTTAGAGACCTTAACTCTGAATAAAAATGAAGTACATAAACAAATCAGCTCCTTTACATACAACTGATCTCATGGCATGAAAAGATTCAGTGGTCGGAGGATTGGAAAACCATGTGGGAGTATTCAATATATAACAGATTATAGACCAGAAGTCATAGGAACAGAAGTAGGATATTAAGCCCATTGAGTCTGCTCCACCATTCAATCAGATCATGGCTGATTAGATAATCCTCAACTCCACTTAACATAGAACATTCCAGGACAGGAAAGGCCCTTTGGCCCTTGTTGCTGCGCCGACCTGTGAAACTAATCTGAAGCCCATCTAACCCACACTATTCTATTTTCATCTGTATGTTTATCCAATGACCATTTAAATGTCCTAAAACTTGGCGTGTCTACAACTGTTGTAGGCAGTGGATTCAACAATCGTACTACTCTCGGAATAAAGAAACTACCTGACATCTGTCCTACATCTACCACCCCTCAATTTAATCTACGTCCCCTCGTGCTAGCCATCACCATCTGAGGAAAAAGGCTCTCACTGCCCATCTGTCTAACCCTCTGATTATCTTATATGTCTCAATTAAATCACTGCTCAACCTTCTCCACTCTAACAAAAACAGCCTCAGGTCTCTCAGCCTCTCATGAGGCCTTCCATTCATACAAGGCAACATCCTAGCAAATCTCCTCTGAACCCTTTCCAATGCTTCCACATCCTTCCTACAATGCAGTGATCAGAACTGTAAGCAATACTTCAAATGTGGCTGCACTAGAGTTTTTTTTTACATCTGCAGCATGACCTCACGGCTCTGAAACTCAATCCCTCTACCAATGAAAGCTAACACACCGTATGCCTTCTTAACAACCCTATCCACCTGGGTGGCAACGTTCAGAGATCTGTATACATGGACGCAGAGATCTCTCTGCTCATCTACACTACCAAGAATCTTACCATTAACCGAATTCTATTCCTGTTGCTCCTTTCAAAGTTAAACGCCTCACACTTTTCCACATTGAACTCCAATTGCCACCTCACAGCCCAGCTCTGAAGCTTATCTATGTCCCTCTGTAACCCGCAACATCTTTCACCACTATCCACAACTCCTCCAACTTTCATGTCATCTGCAAATTTACTAATCCATCCTTTTACACCCTCATTCATGTCATTTATAAAAATGACAAACAGCAGTGGCTCCAAAACAGATCCTTGCGGTAAACTATTAGCAACTGAACTCCAGGATGAACATTCCCATCAACCACCACCCTCTGTCTTCTTTCAGCTATCCACCCTCCATCCCATGCCTCCATATTTTGTGCAATAGCTGGCTGTGGGGAACCTTATCAAACGCCCGACTGAAATCCACATGCACCACATCAACCACTTTACCTTCATCCACACGGCTGGTCACCTTCGCAGAGAACTCAATAAAGTTCTCACAATAAATCTCCCTCCAATCACCTTAAACTTATGCTCCCTCCCGCTCTCAGAAAATATCTCTGACTATTCACTCTATCTCTGCCTCTCATGGTCTTGTACACCTCTATCAAGTCAGCTCTCATCCTTCTTCGCTCCAATGAGAAAAACCCTAGCTCCCTCAACCTTTCTTCATAAGACATGCCCTCCAGTCTAGGCAGCATTCTGGTAAATCTCCTCTGCACCCTCTCTAAAGCCTCCACATCCTTCCCATAATGAGGCGATCAGAACACAATATGTCAAGTGTGGTCTAAGCAGGCTTTTATAGAGCTGCAGCATAATCTCGCGACTCTTAAATTTAAACTCCCTGCTAATGAAAGCCAACACGCCATATGTCTTCCTAACAACCCTTTCAATTTAGGTGGAAACTTTGAGGGATCTATGGACATAATACCCTCTGTTCCTCCTTGGCATAATACTGCCAAGAATTTTGCCTTTGCAACCTTCCAAAATGAATCACTTCATACTTTTCCAGGTTGAACTCCATCCACCATTTACCAGCTTACTTCTGCATCCCATCAATGTCCTGTTGCATCACATTGTTCTTTCAACAAACACATTGACTTGGATCCCATTTACCACCCCCTGAGAAAAAGAACAGGGAATGACATCATAGGAAATGATGTCACAACAGGAGATGACATCACCAACCCAAGGAAAACCAAACATAAATAGAAAGTGGGCTACGCCACCAGGGCTTCATCTGGAGGCTCATTGATGATGTTACCTAGTATGATGACAAAACATCTGAAAACGAACCTTCCAGCTCAGCGAGCAAACCGACATCCAGTCCCATTGAAACCTACAACAGCCCTCCACAATATCCACAACTCCACCAACCTTCACGTCATCGGCAAACTTACTAAGCCACCTTTCCACTTCCTCATCCAAATCATTGATAAAAATCATGAAGAGCAGAGGTGCCAGAACAGTTCCTGCAGAACACCAGGGGCGGCACGGTGGCACAGTGGTTAGCACTGCTACCTCACAGCGCCAGAGACCCAGGTTCAATTCCCACCTCAGGCGACTGACTGTGTGGAGTTTGCACATTCTCCCAGTGTCTGTGTGGGTTTCCTGCAGGTGCTCCGGTTTCCTCCCACAATCCAAAAATGTGCAGGTTAGGTGAATTGGCCATGCTAAATTGCCCGTAGTGTTAGGTGAAGGGGTAAATGTAGGGGTACGGGTCTGGGTGGGTTGCGCTTCGGCGGGTCGGTGTGGACTTGTTGAGCCGAAGGGCCTGTTTCCACACTAAGTAATCTAATCTAATCTAACCAGTGGTCACCGAGCTCCAGGCTGAATACTTTCCATCTACCACCCTCCGTCTTCTATGGGCCAGCCAAATCGGAATCCAGACAGCCAAATTTCTCTGTATCCCATGCCTCTTTACTTTCTGAAAGAACCTACCATGGGAAACTTACCAAACACCATGATAAAATCCATGTCAGTCACATCCACTGCTCTACCTTCATCAATGAGTTTTGTCACATTGTCAAATAATTCAATAAGGCCTGTGAGGCATGACCTGTCCCTACAAAGCCATGCTGACTATCTCTCAAATTATGGCTTTTCAAATAATCATAAATCCTGTCTCTCAGAATTCTCTCCAATAGTTTGTCCACGACTGACGTAAGACTCACTGCTCTATAAGTCACAGTAATCCCTATTCCCTTTCTTGAACAAGGGAATAACATTTGCCATCCTCCAATCATCTGGTACTACTCTAGTGGACAGTGAAAAAGCAAAGATCATCGCCAAAGGTGCACAATGTTTTCCCTTGCTTCCCATAATAACCTTGGGTATATCCTGTTTGACCTAGGGGACTTATCTATGTTCAAGTTTTTCAAACTTTCAGCACATTATCCTTAACATCAACCAGTTTGAACAGATCAGCCTGTTTCATGCTGTCCTCACAAACAACAATGGCCCTCTCACTAGTTAATGAATACTTTGCTTTAGTATTCACTAGTGAGAGGGATTCTGGATTAGTGGTGCTGGAAGAGCATAGCAGTTCAGGCAGCATCCGAGGAGCAGTAAAATCAATGTTTTGGGCAAAAGCCCTTCATCAGGAAGGACTCAATTAAACACTTACATCTCCATGACTATAGTAAAGGTTAGGGAGTTGTGATCACTCTCACTGAAATGCCCGCCCACTAAGAGATCTGATACCTGGCATTTTTCGTTGCCAAGCACCAAATCCAGTATGGCCTTCCTTCTAGTTGGACTATCTACATATTGAGTCAGGAATCCTTCCTCAAAAAGCTAACAAAGTCTATTCCATCCACACTATTTGCACTAAGGAGGTTCCAATCAATATTAGGGAAATTGAAGTCACCCACGATAACAACCCTGCTAATCCAACACATTTTCAAAATCTGCCTCTCAATCGGCTTCTCTGTTGCTATTGGGGGCGGGGGGGGGCCAATAGAAAACTTCCAATAAAATTACTGCTCCTTTCCGGTTTCTAACTTCCACCCATAATGTCTCAGTAGGCAAACCCTCCTCAATAACCTCCCTTTCTGCAGCTGTTACACTACCTCTGATTAGCAATAGCATTCCCCCACCTCTTTTACCTTCCTCCCTATTCCTTTTCAAACATCTAAACCCCAGCAACCAATAACCATTCCTGCCCCTGTGATAGCCAAGTTTCGGTAATGGCCACAACATTGCAGCTCCAAGTACTGACCCATACTTTACGTTCATCACCCTTATTCCTGACACTTCTTTTGTTGAAATAGACACACTTCAACCCATCACACTGACTGCAACTTTGCCCTCTCAATGTCTATGCCCTATGCTGCAGTTGTCTGTTCACCAGCTACCCCATCCTCTGATCCATAGCTCTGGCTCCCATTCCCCTGCCAAACTAGCTTAAACCTCACAAAGAACTCTAACAAACCTCCCACCCAGGATATTGGTACTCCTCCTTGCACAGGTCCAACCTTCCCCATACATATCTTTCATATATCTGAAACCCTCCTTCCTACACCAGCTCTACAGACTCCAGAGAATTCCTACAAAGTGTGGAAACAGAACATTTGGCCCAACAAGTCCACACTCCAAAGAGTATCACACCCAGACCCATCCCCTTACTTTTTCCATGTAATCCTGTATTTCCCACAGGCGTCTGGTTAGGTATAAATGAATAGAAAGGGTTTAGAGGGAAATGGGCCGAATGTTGCTAAGTGGGATGAGATCAGATCGGGTTGCCCGATTAGCTTAGACTTATTCCCGTGCTGTAAGACTCTGACTCAACATGGAGTTCAATAATTCGGAACACAAACTCTATCTCCATTTTGATTATCTTTCTTTTGTCATGTGCCAGGTTGACTTGTGTATAACGTTTTAATTTTTGGACTGAGCTGTTCATTATACTAACATAAAGTGATGACTGCAGATGTTGGGGATCAGAATCAGGAAGTGTGGAGCTGGAATAGCATAGCAGGTCAGGCAGTGTCCAAGGAGCAAGAGGATCTACCTTTCAAGCATAAGCCTTTCATTGGACAGCTGGCTGGGGGCGAGGGGGGGCGGTGGGCCGTGGAGAGAAGGAGGGGTGTTGCTAGGAAATAAATAGGAGGGTGCGGGTGAGGTAGCTGGGAACGTGATAGGTAGATGCAGTTTGTGTGTGTGGGTAGTGATGGTGATAGATCACAGCTGAGGGTGGAGTGGATAGATAGGAAGGAAGATGGACAGGTAGGACAGTTCAATAGGGCGGTGCCAAGTTCAAGGGTTGGATCTGGGGATTAGGTGTGGGGGGTGGGGGTGGGGGGTGGGGGGGGGGGGGGGGGGGGGGGGCGGAGAAAGAGATGAGGTGAAGTTGACATTGATGCCATTTAGTCCATTATTCTGTCATTTGTTTTTGCTCTGGACACATGCCTTTGTCTCTTTGCCATACCCACTATCACCCCCTTGACATCTTTATCTTTTAATCTCTACCATATTCCAGTTTGTTCCTTTTGATTTTCCTCCAACTTCATGTTTGAAGACATAAAACTATTTCTACCTTAACTCAGTTCTGAAGGGGTGTTATGGTGAAATATTAACTTTGTTCCTCTCTTTGTGGATATTGCCAGACTTGCTGGGTTCCTCCAACATTTTCTGTTTTTATTTCAGATCTCTTAACATGTAATATTTTGTTTTTGCTAATTTGATAGTTTGTTGGTATTTGCTACGGTTCCATTGGTTGAGACCATAACCAGAGGACCCAGATTTGGGAAAAAGAACTTACGGAGCACCATTCAGGGCCACAAAATACAACAAAGCATTTTACAGCCTCTCGCCACTGTTATAGTGTAGGAAATTAGACATCCAATATGCATACAGCAAGTTCCCACAAACAGCAATATGATCATCTGTTTGTGTTGATTGGGGAATAAATATTGGTCAGGATACCAGGTATGTTTCTCCTTTCTTCCTTAAGGAGTACCTGATATCCTTCACTTCCAGAATGGCAGGTACACAAGACCTTGGCTTAACATCTCACTTAAAAGATAGCAATCCAACAGTATCACACTGCATCAGTTAATCAAACTCTGATTTAATTTTTTTAACCCAGTGTTAACTAAGATTTGCAGATGTTACAAGCTTCTATAATTATTTGCATATGGGACAATTTCCAACTTAATTTCTAAACGACCTGGCTTTACTACGTAGGTTATGTCCTTCAGTTTATCCAGTCAGTTACCCTTAAAACCCTTTTTGACATATTCTGTCTTTGCATTTTAGCCTTTAGCAGCCTCATCAACTCCCCAAGGCCAATACAACATTCCAAAAGTGTGGTGCCCTGAATTCAAGAGTCTCTGTGGTAAAACCAGGTCTTAATGTCACTGGAGCATTGTTTTTGCCCCCAGATATTCTTTACACATACAGGCCATTTGTGCATTTGTATTTTTGATTATTTTACAAACTTAATCTAGCAATCTACACACATGGGCTCCTAGCTGCTTTATGGACCTCAGCATGAAGCAGGTTCAAAAATAAATACCATAACAGCATTGAATAAATACTTGAAGGGGAAAACCACACAGTGCAAAGGGCCAGTAGAGCTATGAATGGCTATGTCAAAGAGCCCAAGCAGCTCACTTTGACATCACACAATTATGTGACTCTAAATTTGTAGATTTTGCAAATTGCAACTCATGCAGATACATACTGTGATGAAGTATGAATCACTCGGTAACGAACAAGGCCAATATTGGTTATATTAAAAAGTCCATTTCATATTCCCTCCATACTGCCTCTGAACCAATCTACAGCCCCTAAACTTAACTTTGGTTCAGTACCTTTCTTGGAGTCTTGCATTTGCTTCATGATTTCTTCTCGCTCTGCTTGTTCAGTGGCTGTGATGACCCTGAAGGAGCCTTCCCTGGTGAATGTGGTTCGATTGGCATCAAACGTGGCGGTAACACCACACTCTTTCTCACGCTTCTGCTTCCTCTCCAAGCAAGCCGCAAAAGCACAGCCCACAGCATGGCTTAACCGCTCTCCCTGGGGAACCAAATAATACCAACATGTTCAAACATCAGGGAATTCATTTCCTAAACAGCACCATCCCCAAACACCAAAAGCACATTCAGCACTATCTATCATGAGTTGCAGGAGAAACTCAGCAGCTCTGTTAGCTTCTGTGGACAGAAAGACAGTTAACAGTACAAGTCACTGCGTCAGAACTGAAAGCAGCTGGAAAAGGGTGATATTGATACTGATCAGAGGGAATTGGGGGAGGGGGAAGAATTAAGACGAGAGAGAGAGAGAGAGAGAGAGAGAGAGAGAGAGAGATAGAGATAGAGATAGAGATAGAGATAGAGATAGAGATAGAGATAGAGATAGAGATAGAGAGAGAGAGAGAGAGATAGAGAGATGGAGCGCGAGAGAGCGTGAGCCAAGTGTGTGAAGAGATATGAGGCAAAGAAATTGCAAGAAGAACTGCAGGAAATGGTGTGGACACAGCTGAGGACTACACAACTTCCTAGTGACTGTATGTAGCTCAGTCATAAAGATCCCAGGAAATCTGGACCTCTGTTGCCAAGAGTAAACACATTCCAGGTGAGAGGTTGGAAAATGAGAAGTAAATGATAAGGAGTAGGAGACCATGTGCAGTTTTTGTCCCCGCTAACATATCAGGGGTGCTTTTAAACACACAGCTAATGGAATAAAAAAAACAGCCATAACAGTGCTTAACATCATCATGTTAAAATAGGATAGGAAGCAAGTCAAGATACTTCATTTGACTGAAATTAATTTGCACAATTTGACAACTCATTCTGGACTCTTCTAGACTGGCATTAGCTGGTGAGAGTTTTAATGTAAATGACACAGTGCAGGACTACTAATTCAGTAGGCTGCAACAACAAAAAGTAAATCAGATGCTGAGAGTCAAAAGACAAAAAAAAAAGTTGACAACTACACATTATAACATCTGTACGAGTACAAAGAAAATTACAGCACAGGAAGAGTCCCTTCAGCCCTCCAAACCTGCATTGATCCAGATCCTCGATCTAAACCTGTCACCTATTTTCTAAGGATCTGTATCCCTTTGCTCCCTGCCCATTCATGTATCTGTCTAGATACATCTTAAATGACACTATCGTGCCCACCTCTACTGGCAACACATTCCAGGCACCCATCACCCTCTACGTAAATAACTTGCCATACATATTTCCCTTCAATTTTACCCTTCTCATCCTGAACTCATGAGAAATCAGTAACTCTGATTTCTCTCAACAGATGCTACCAGACCTGCTGAGCTTTTCCAGCAATTTCAGTTTGCGCTTCTGATTTACAGCTTCCACAATTCTTTCAGTTTAAAAGGACATTTCTTCCCACCAGCTTTTTAAATATCAGTCTGATTTCAGTTTTTTGACCTTTTTGCCCCACTCAGTGAAAAAGCTCCTTGCTATCCACCCTTCAGGCACTCTGCCTGTATTCCTGATGAAGGGCTTTTGCCCGAAACGTTGATTTTACTGCTGCTCGGATACTGCCTGAACTGCTGTGCTTTTCCAGCACCACAAATCCAGAATGTGCAGTCATTGTTTCTACCTTGCTATCCACCTTGTACACCACAATCAGGTCCCCCCTCAACCTCCATCTTTCGAATGAAAATAATCCAAATATACTCTTGAAAAGAAGTTTTAAGGCTTTTGAAAAATTCATTTTCTGATTTTGGGAAGTTCATGCATGGAGCATTATCTTTCAGAACTGGAATTTCTTACTGCTGGTAATGAGAGAAACCAAAATGCAATCAAAATGAAAGGAACTGGAAATCACCTCATACCAAGACCAAAGTAATGTGTGCCTTGGAGTCAGAGGCTGTGACATATCATTTCCTGCATCCTTCAAAAGCTTACTAAGTTACAAATGCACTTGCATCTCAAAAGATTACATACTTTGGATTGATATGTAATCTTACGCCTCATTAAGTGTTACTCTAGTACATCATCACACACAGTAAACCAACTTCTTCGTCACACAAGGTTCCAGACATTTCATTTGCCATTTTAATACTTTTAGAGTCATTCACAATTTGAAAAAACACTGAAGAAAGTTAGAAAAGTAATCTGGTGTCATGTACTTCTTTCAGAAATTTGTTGAGTAAGTGTAGATGTGCTGCAATACAGAACAATACAAGACCAGGAGGCTACAGGTTTTATTTCTGGTCCATGCTGAGAAAGGGCAGAAGCTATGGGGGACCATAACCTAAAGCTTTCACTTCAGAGGTGAAAACTGCACTTATGGATATCAGAACAGAACGAGACTCATCTCGCTTCTAGAATCCTCCAACACTCACTGTGCAGATCCGTGCAGTGAATGTGATACTGGAAATTTGCAAGTTATCTAGAAAAGAATGGTTCAGCAATTGATTTTAAAAAGCCTGTTATTTAGAAAAATACACATTGATGGAATAGTTCTTCTATCGCTAAATATGTTACTTCAATTGTCATACAGGTTATATTAAGTGGTTAATGTGAGGCAAGGGGAAAGCATCTATTTACCATCCAGCTAGAGGGAGAGATGGACAACTGAGCAATAAGATGACAATTTGGAGGTGGTCTCATATCAGACTGCAAACATTAACTCCATTGCTCTCTCCATTCACGCTGTTTCTACGCAATTCTGTAACGTGCTGCAAAGTGCAATTCCAAGGCGGCCAAAGGCAACTCCAATCAATGTTACATCACTCTCTGCAACGTGCCAATGTCTGTGTGCCCCGTGACCACACAGTTTAACACTGACAGGGCACTGGACGAAGTACCTTTGGAGTTAAGCCAGTGGAGTAATTCTGCAATATTCTTCCTCGTCACCTACTATTCTAACCGCAATACAGGTTAAAAGGACCAGAAACAGAAATTGCTGGAAAAGCTCAGCGGCACGGTGGCACAGTGGTTAGCACTGCTGCCTCACAGCGCCAGAGACCCGGGTTCAATTCCCGCCTCGGGCGACTGACTGTGTGGAGTTTGCACGTTCTCCCCGTGTCTGCGTGGGTTTCCTCCGGGTGCTCCGGTTTCCTCCCACACTCCAAAGATGTGCAGGATAGGTGAATTGGCCATGCTAAATTGCCCGTAGTGTGAGGGAGGGGGTAGATGTAGATGTAGGGGTATGGGTGGGTTACGCTTCGGCAGGGCGGTGTGGACTTGTTGGGCCGAAGGGCCTGTTTCCACACTGTAAGTAATCTAATCTAATCTAAGTAATCTAATCTAATCTACATCTGGCCACGTCTGTGGAGAGAAATCAAGAGATAACGTGTCAGGTTGAAGCGACCCTTCCTCAGAACAGGCCCGAAACATTAGCTCTGATTTCTCTCAAAAGATGCTACCAGACCTACTTAGATTTTCCAGCAATTTCTGTTTGTGCTTCTGATTTATAGCATCCACAATTGTTCCAATTTTTATTCTGTATAAAAGGATATTTCTTTCCACCAGCTTTATAAATATCACATGCAGTCTAATTTCAGTTTTTTGACCTTTTTTCACTGAAGTCAAATTTTGATCGAAGCAATATTAAGCAAGTGAAAAAGGCTCTCTTACTGAATCTCTTATGGCCAAGAAGCAGTGACAGATCCAACGCCTCGTTGTACCATCTCGACAAATGTATGAGAAGGCCTTGTCAAAGTTTCGGTCAGGGGCACAGAAGGATACCTTCTCTATAGTTTGGTCAACGATCAGATCCTGTGAATTTAAAAACATACAAGAGAAATAAAGAAATTAGCACTTTGTCAATATGCTGTAGTATATGCTAATCCAGCTATTTTGCAACAGTGTTAAGATTTGGTGAACCTCCTGAATTATTGTAATAGAAGCAAGGCATTTTTCCTTAGACACCAGATGGCAACCTTGCACTGTATACTTAGCTGGCAGATTTATGAACTTTCTTTTCGAAAAGAAATACTTATGGATTGTTCAGAACATTGTCCACTATAGGCATACAGATTTCTGAACACTGAATCTGTAAGGAACATTTTGTTTGCAAATGTAAAATCTACCCTATCTGATAATTGCTTTTTATTCTAAAAGAGGTGACCCAGCATCTTATCAAAGTGGTAATCAGCAATGGAGTTTGATCTCATCCCTTGTGTCTTTACAGTACTTTCTTTGTTGTCTACATAAGGATGACTGAGCCTGTCAATTCTCATCTTCCTCACAAAGTGCCAATATCCATTTACTGCTTGTTGAAGGCCACTGACACAACATTAAACTTTACCATATCATTTTAAATTTCACAGCTAGATTTCACCAAAAAACACAATTTTAAAAATGGAACCTCCATACAATGAATCATCATACTATAGGTTCAACAGGCCCCATTAATGGCTTCTCAATAAACACCCAAAACAAAGTTTACACGATAGCATACAAGTTAAAAACCAAGTTTTGAAAATATCTGTTCAGCACAGAAAACATTTTAGAGCAAGAAAAGGTATTGCAGAGATTACACGGAGGACTGCAAGTCATATACTAGCATCTTTGAAAAAAATTATAGGAAGAACAAAACAAACAAATTGGAGTCAATAACCTTGATGTTCTGAATTACTTCACAAAAATTAATTCTCAAGAAACTGCTCCGCTTAAATTTGTTAGGATAAATAATGCCAAACGACATTTCTTTCATCAATTTTGTTTTTTGCCCAATTATAAACAGTGATGGGCTGAATATATATCTGAAATCAGGAACTCTCTCCCAAAAGAGGATAGAAGAGGCAAAAAGACCCCCAAGAATTTGTAACCTTACACAGTTAAAGTTCCTCCTGTTACCTGAGCTCAGGACAGGATCTAGGCAGTGCTGCTTTGTCACAAATTTTAAACTGAGGCCTTGTCTGCCTCTATGTCAAAGAACAGCAAGGCAGTCTCAACCGATATTACAAAAAGAAAATCATCTGGTTCCTTGCTGTTTAGCTGTGGAGGGCATTGTATGAAATCCTTAATTCTTTTTCTCCCCGATAAAACTTAAAGCACTTTTCAGAGATTCTACCAGGGATGCAATGCCTTTGAACTGAAAAACAGCAATGCAAGAAATACACATACTTCAGTTAGTATGCACATACAGCAGTTTGGATAAACACTGAATTCTACTGAAACATCTGTTGTTCAAATACACAAACAAAACTGAGCAAAATCCCATAAAGGTCTTGTGAAAAATGCTCTCTTCTATCTGACCTGTAACTTGACAGACAGAAGGGACAGAAATCACTCCTTACTCCTTTCATTCTATTGGATAAAAAGAGCAGTGCCGAGAGAGAGGAGAAACTCAACAATCAACATTAAAGACTTAGTGAGGCTCCAGCCTTAACTTGCAAATTTTCATTCACTGGGGCTGAGACAAGCATTTTCCTTGCCTCATATAAGTGCTTATTATTAGTATTCAGACTAGATATAAATTAAAGCCAATACCAGAATTTGGAATTTTGCCTACTGTTGTTCATCTTCTCTAACTCCTCAATTGTACAGGTGCCAAAGTGCTCATTTGTTGGTTTGAGAACATAGTTATTGAGTGGTGTCATGCTATTCAATTGCTGAGGCGATTACAACCAAGTTCAGCTCTATCTTTACATGTCTACTCTACAGCTGTGGATCCCTTTACAGGAAACCGGAGCACCGGAAGAAAACCTGTGCAGAGAATGTGTAAACTCCACACAAACTCCAAACTGCCAGAGGGTGGAATCGAACCCAGGCCACTCACACTGTGAGGCAGCAGTGCTAACCACTTGCCATCCATGGTTAAGATCAGCTAGCTGGACAGACAGGATTGAATCAGAGACCTTCAATCTGTAAAAATTACTGTGGGTAGTACCCTTTATATATTAGGCTACTACTTTTGCTGGGACGTAACTCTTATCTTGGATGTGAGCAGATGGAAATAATGGAAAGGTGTGATGTTGTAACCAAAATGTTAAGTTATTTATCAGGAGTTAGGCACCACATGAAAGTACAACCGCAACGATAATAATTGGAACCATGTGTATACTGGCAGAGGGCAAATCAGATCAGAGAGATGAACAAGTGGCTCAAAGACCAGTACGGGAGAAGTACCTTCCAGTTTGTGGGGGAACTGGTACCAGTATTGGGAAATGTGAGGACTGTACTATTGGGACTACTGGTCAACAGCTGAACGGTGTTGGGATTGATATTCTTATGAACTGAATAATTAGAAAAGCAGAGCGTTTTCAGCTAAATAGTAGGGACAAGAAATCAAATTCAGGAAAATATGGTGGATCAAAGCATAAAATCAAGGCCAAACAAAGAGGTATTAATGAATGATAACAGACCAGGATAGGAAGGGATAGAAAGCACAGAACCGAAGAGTAAAGCAAAAAAGAATATAATAGAAAGACAAACAAAATGCACATTATATTAGAACAGGTGAATGATGAAGATAAAAAGAGGAAGCTGGTGAAACTCAACAGATCTGACAGAATCCAAGGAGAGAGAAGGTTGAAGTTAACATTTCAAAACCATACACTCCTCTTCAGAACTGAACAGAACTGGAAATGATGGGCTCTATTGACTCTGACTCTCCATTTCACTATCTCCACCTTTATGCTGTTGATGAAATGGGAGGGGAGCAAATGGAACAGATGGTGAGAGTGTCCAGTGGAAAAGAGAAGGAAGTGCTAATAGTGGAGGAGTAATATAAATTCAAAATAGATGTGAATAGTGGATCTGAATAAGGGAGGAGGAGAGAGGGAGAGAAGAAGGCTGTAACCAAAACAAAGAACGTTACTCATGCTCTGAAGATGTTGAGCTCAATGTTGAGTTCTGAAGGCTACAAAATATCTCAGCAAAAGAGAAGGTGCTGTTCCTCCATTTTATATTAGTTAATGAGCAATAGAACATTACAACGCAGTACAGGTCCCTTCGGTCCTCGATGCTGCGCCGACCTGTGGAACCAATCTGAAGCCCTGAAGCCTATCTATCCAACACTATTCCATTTTAATCCACACGTTTATCCAATGATCATTTAAATGCTCTTAAACTTGGCTTGTCTATGACTGTTGGAGGCAGTGCATTCCACAACCATACTACTCTGAGTAAAGAAACTATCGCTGACACTTGTATCTATCATCTCTCAATTTAAAGCTATGTCCTCTCATGCTAGCCATCACCATCCAAGGAAAAAAGGCTCTCACTGTCCACCCTATCTAACTGATTATCTTATATGTCTCAATTAAGTCACCTCTCAACTTTCTTCTCTATAAAGAAAACAGCCTCAAGTGCCTCAGCCTTTCCTCATAAGATCTCCCACCACTCCTCTGCCACCACCAGGCAGCATCTTAGTAATTTCCTCCGAACTCTTTCCAAAGCTTTCACATCCTTCCTATAATGCAGTGACCTAAACTGTACGCAATACTCCAAGTGCGGCCGCACCAGGGTTTTGTACAGCTGCAGTATGACCATGTGGTTCCGGAAATCAATCCTTCTACCAATAAAAGCGAATACACCATATGCCTACTTAACAATCCTATCAACCTGGGTGGCAACTTTCAGGGATCTATGTACACGGACTCAGATTTCTCTGCTTATCTACACTGCCGACAATCTTACCAAGTTAAAAATCACAACACCAGGTTATAGTCCAACAGGTTTAATTGGAAGTGCCTGATGAAGGAGCGTCACTCCTAAAGCTAGTGTGCTTCCAATTAAACCTGTTGGACTATAACCTGGTGTTGTGTGATTTTTAACTTTGTACACCCCAGTCCAACACCGGCATCTCCGAATCATGACAATCTTACCATTAGCCCAATACTCTTTATTCCTGTTGCTTCTTCCAAAGTGAATCACCTCACACATTTCCACATTAAACTCCATTTGCCACCTCTCAGCCCAGCTCTGAAACTTATCTGTGTCCCTTTATAGCCTGCAACATCCTTCCACGCTATCCACAACTCCATCGACCTTAGTGTCATCCACAAATTTGCTAACCCATCCTTCTGCACCCTCCTCTAGGTCATTCATAAAAATGACAAACAGTGGCCCCAAAACAGATCCTTGCAGTACACCACTAGTAACTGAACTCCAGGATAAACATTTCCCATCAACCACTACCCTGTCTTTTTTCAGCTAGCCAATTTCTGATCCAAACCGCTAAATCACTCTCAATCTCATGCCTCTGTATTTTGTGCAATAGCCTACAATGGAGAATCTTAGCAAACACCTTACTGAAATCCATATACACCACATCAACCACTTACCCTCATCCCCATGGTTAGTCACCATCTCAAAGAACTCAATAAGACATGACCTTCCCTAATCAACTTATTCCTTTCTAGATGCTTATAAATTCTATTACTTATAATCTTTTCCAAAACTTCACCCACAACCAAAGTAAGGCTCGTGGGTCTATGATGACCAGGGTTGTCCCCACTTCCCATCTTGAGCAAGGAGACAACATTTGCTATCCTCCAGTCTTCTAGCACTATTTCTGTAGGCAATGATGACAAATGACAAAGCCAAAGGCTCTGCAATCTCCTCCTTGGCTTCGCAGAGAATTCGAGGATAAATCCCATCCAGCCCAGGGGACCTATCTATTTTCACACTTTCCAGAATTGCTAACACCACCTTCTCGAGAACCTCGATTCCTTCTAGTCTAACAGCCTGTATCTCAGTATTCTCCTTGACAACATTGTTTTTGGTCAGTATTCACACTGGAAAAAGACACTCACTTAGCACTTCTCCCATCTCTTAGGACTCCACGCACAACTTCCCACTAGTGTCTTGATTGGCCTTAATCTTCTCTAGTTATTCTTTTATTCCTTAAAGCAATATAGCAGGCCCAGGACAATAATGTTAGTAGAGAAGCAAGGTATTTGATTGAAATGCAAAGCTTTCACCCAGTCTACCTTTGATCTCACCAACATTCTGGAGACCCACATTGTGAGCAGCGAATACAGGATTAAGAATGTACAAGTAAAACAATGCTTCACCTGGAAGCTGTGTTTGGAGTCTTATAGAGTGGGGTGGCTGGCAATAAATGGACAGGTGACATGGGGGTGGTAGTGAGGAAGTGTCGAGGTACATCAAATTATCCAGCATATGATTATCCAGAATTCAATTAACTGAACGAAATACTCCCTGCCCGTGTTGGTCAGATAATCGAGGTTCCTCTGTATTAGGTGAGATGGGGGAGTGGACTGGGGGGGTGGATTTCTGTGGAGGGGTGGAGAAGTTATGTTTGATGGTGGCCTCCTACTGGAGGCGGTAAAAATAGCAAAAGGATAAACATTTGAATGCAGAGACTGGTGGAGTGGAAAGTGAGAACAAGGTGAACCTTATCATTGTTCTGGGACAAAGGGGAAAGGGTGAGGGCAGAAGTGCAGGAAATGGATTGGATGTGGCTGAGGGTATTGTCAACTACAGTTTTAGATGGGGAGGCAGGGCTGGAGTGGCATCCTCAATGGAGGAAAAAGGAAGACATGTCGGATGTACCCCCAAAGGTGATGTCATGAAAACAGATGAGATAGTGACAGAGAAACGGAGTAGGATCGAGTCCTTATAGGAAACAGGGTACTTGCAAGTGCAGTTGAGGCACCTATAGGAATCAGTGGGTTTGTAGTGAACATAGGTGGGCACCCTATCTCCAGAAATGGAAATGCCAAGAAAGGAAAGGAGACTATCAGGTAGACCATGTGAATATGCAAGAAGGTTTGAAATGAAAAGTAACATTTATTAATTTTTCAATTCCACAAGAGAGAAGGAAGGAGCACAGATGATGTCATTAATATATCAGAGAAAGTGATGTGGGAAGGGGCTCAAACAGGACAAAAATAAGTAATGTTCCACATACCCCAGGCAAAGAGATTATGTTTTATGAACTGATAATGCAAATTGAGATAAACTAAGTATGATCCAATAGCTAATGCAGAGACATGGCTGTAGGGCGACTGATTCGGACCCGAATTTTGCAGGGTATGTAATATTTAGGAAGGACAATAAATTAAGAAAATGTGGAGGAATGTTTCTTTTGCAAGGTTACCACAATAGACAGGATGACCCAAATTCAAGAAATATTCTGTACAATCTTCTGCCCTACCACCCATTTTTACACAATAAGTTTGATACTATCTTGAACTTCATTAGTTAATTCCCTATCCCCTTTCAGATGGAAGCAGTCGTGGGTTTGGAAGATGCCGCCTAAGGAGCAGTGAATCTTGTAGATGGTGCTCGCTGCTGCTACTGGGCATCAGTGGTGGAGGGAGTGGAGTAAATGGAGTAAAAATCCAGATAATTGTACAATTGGTATTTTGGCAGGAAGAATAAATTAGAAGAACAGTACCTGAATGGTGAGAGACAGGACAGCTCGAAGATGCAGTGGGATTGAAGTTTCCTCGTGTATCAGCCACAATAAGGTTCATATGCGGGTACAGTAAATGATAAGCCAAGTTATAGAATACCATTTATTTAGAAGAGAAATTCAATACAAAAGGAGGGAGCTTATGCTTCAGGGCACGGGAGAGACCACATCTGTGATATTGTGTACCGCACTGGTCTGCTTATTTAAGGAGTGATTTAAATGTGTAACATAGCTCAGAGAAGATTTAACAGAGTGAAGGATTTAGATTTAGATTTTATTGTCACATATACTCAAATACAGGATTACAGTACAGTGAAAAATGTACAAAGTTGCCATTCTCTCGCACCATCTTAGTATAAAAAGATAGGATTAAAAACAGAAACAAAATTAAACGAAACAGCCAAAAGGACAAAATGTCCAGATCACTCTCCCACCTCTGCCATGAGTCCTTGCTGCCAGAAAACAAAGCCATAAAGTCCATCCTTCAGTCTGTGAACACTCAAGTGCCCCATATCTCTGCACATCACCGTTTGTACCGTCAGGAGCCCAGGCCCAGTCAGGGCTGTTGGCTTATGAGGGAAGGTTGGACAGACTAAATTCGTATCCACTGGAGTTCAAAAAAGTAAGAGGTGCCTTGATTGAAACATTCAAAATCCTCGGAGGACCTTGCAGAGTGGAGTAGGCAAGATTTTGGATTTGTGGTTAGAATCAGATCAGTTATGATCACATTCAGTGGTGAAACTGGGTCAAAAGACAGAGTGGCCTACTCCAGCTCCTAATTGGTACATCAATGTGTGACATCTCATTAAGGCTGCCATGCCTGTATGGTATTCTTGCTTAACGGCTAGGCAAAACCTACAGATCTGTTCTCCACTTAAGAGTCTCATACAGATCAACTCACCAGAAATCCACTTTCTCCTGTATCTATTTTCCTGCATTTCACAAATAATGGAGTCAAGACTGGAAATCCCTAGTCTCCAGAAAGCCAAAGACTAATAATTGATGAAATGTCAATGGCCATCAGTCTCTGACCTCCTGTTATTAAGTTCCTGATCAACGTTTAAAACTGACTTTTATTTAGACTTCTGCAGGGCAATCAGTCTGTCAGATTGCTGCTCAAATCGTCAACAGCACAGACTGAGACTATCAAGCAAAATCATTAGGACTTGGTGCACACAAATCAACACAAAGACTTAAATTTAACTTGTAAACATATATTGCCCCACAGATGTGTGGGCAGCTTCCTCTGACTTCAGGAGAATTTGTACTCTCAGAATCAAATTGAATACTTTATAGAGTTACCATACTTTATTTAGAATGTGTTTTGTTACAGATCTATTTTAGCAATTGTTTAAAACAGCAAGTTGTTTGGCTACGTCAGGAGAATGAAATTTATAGCTCAATGCTGCTGAAGATAATTCGTCTCGTTATTTCCTGCTTTAAGGTCACATATCCTTCTTTCAGAATTAAGATATTTATAAAATACGAACAGAAGTGTGTCAGAACTAATTTCTTTGAGGGATGGACTTTGGTTTCATGCTCTTCATTGAAAGCAAGATAACCAATCAGTTGTCTCTCCTATGTCAGCACTTGATTAGCTACCTGGTAAATCTTTATCAAATGCTACCCCCCTGTCCAAGCCCTGATCTCATCTGTTCGCACTTTTTTGCCTTAACGTTCTTTACAATTTCCACCAGCTCATCTTGTTCATAAGGCCCACTTCCTCCTTGCTTAATCCAAATCCCAATAAACTACTGAACATGCAACTTCCCATCCTGGTTCCTATACCAGGTTGCTGATACTGTTCAGAACTTGACCCCCACATCTGCCAGTACTACCACCTTTATAAATGTATTAGCTACTGACAATCTCCTTTTTCCTTCAACGTTGTTCAACATGTTGTCATTTCTCAGATCAGTTCCCACCTTTCCCCGAACTCCATATTTGAAACTTTCCAATCACATTTAAACTTCTGTGACCTTGGGGCCCATGAGAAACTTTGCTGCCTGTGTCACAACAAATTCTGCTCCTCTTTCACCTTTCTTTCATTGATATCTGGTCAAGCAATGTTTTAATTTTAAGATTCTCTTCCTCAGCTCACAAGGTGGGCAACCATCATCTCAAACAAATGGCCAAATCCTTTGCCATCAATATCCTGGGGCTTATCATTAAACAGAAGCTAAATTAGCTTCTGTAATACTTTGATTACAACAGTAAGTGGCATGGTGGCTCAGTGGTTAGCACTGCTGCCTCACAGCACCAGGTACCTGAGTTCAATTTCATCCTCAAGTGACTGCCCCTGTGGATTTTGCACATTCTTCCTGTGTCTGCGTGGTTTCCTCTGGGTGCTCTGGTTTCGTCCCATAGTCAAAAGATGTGCACGTCGTGGGTTTGGTCATGCTAAATTTCCCATAGTGTCCAGGGACGTGTAAGCTAGGTGGATTAGCCATGGGAAATGCAGAGCTACAGGGACAGTGTGGGTGGATGTGCCTGGGTGGGATCCTTTTCAGAGCGTTGGTGTGGGCTTGATGAGCCGAATCGCCTGCTTCAACAATGTAGCGATTGTATGATACTAAGCAGGTCAGAGACTGGGAATTCTGTAATGGGTAACTCAACATCAATTCCTCAATGACCAATGTCCACAAGGCACAAGTCATGCTAGAATGTGGAATATACTGCAATACTCTCCACTTGTGTTTTTGGAGCTGTGCTCATTCAGACAAGAGGAATTAACATAATCTAGGTCAAACCAGTCTGCTTGATCAGCACCACATTCACCAGCTGATACTGTCACTTCAGTCAGTGGAAGCAGTGTGCACCATATACAATATGCACTGCAGAACCTGACATGCACCATCTGCATCATGCACTGCAGAAACTCTCTAACTCTTTCAATAGCATCTATCCAACTCAATATCTACCATGTAAAACAACAAGGGCAAACAACAAATAATTCCTTCTCACACAGCATCATACTTTGAAACCGTAACCATGATGTTCTCATTTTCATTGGATTAAAATCTTGGAACTCCCCTCTCCAATACATGTCTGTCACATGGGCCACGACAGTTCAAAGTGGCAGCTCATCAACAACTTCAAGGTTAATCAGAAATGGATAACAAATGCAGATTTTGCTCTTGGTACTTTCAGCCCATGAAAGCTGATCTTCAATCAGTATTGATTAAATAAGTTAGATTTATTGCCCCATTGATATTGGCAGGATTGTGCTACACAAATAGCCTGCAACATTTCCTATGGTACCACATCGACTAAAATACTCACGGCTGGAGTGTATTTTTGGAGATTCTGGGGTCAAGAAAGATAGATTTAATAAAGAGTTTGAGAATTTTGAGAAGATTTGTAGCTCAGGTTGATGTTCTGGATCAGAGCTGGAAAGTTTGTTTTCAGACGTCCATCAGTGAGCCTCCGGCACTGGTGTTATGACACGCTTTCTATGTGTGAGTTTAGGGTTACTTGGGTTGGTTCTGTCATTTCCTGTGGTGATGTCATTTCCAGTTCTTTTTCTCAAAAGGTGGTAGATGGGACCCAAATCCATTTGTTTGTTATAGAGTCAGAGATGTACAGCACGGAAACAGACCCTTCGGTCCAACTCGTCGATGCCGACCAAATATCCCAACCTAATCTAGTCCCACTTGCCAGCACCCAGCCCATATCCCTCCAAACCCTTCCTATTCATATACCCTCCAAATACCTCTTAAATGTTGCAATTGGACTAGCCTCCACCACTTCCTCTGGCAGCTCATTCTATACATGTACTACCCCCTGCGTGAAAAAATTGCCCCATAGATCTCTTTTATATCCTTCCCCTCTCACCCAAAACCTACGCCCTCTATTTCTGGACTCCCCCTCCATAGGGAAAAGACTTGGTCTATTTAGCCTTTCCATGCCCCTCACTCCAGGGAAAACAGTCATAGCCTATTCAACCTTTCCCTATAGCTCAAATCCACAAACCCGGGCAACATCTTTGTCAATAGGCAGGAGACTAGAATTGCATGCAAAAATCCAAACGTGGCCTAACCAATGTTCTGTACAGCCGCAACATGACCTCCCAACTCCTGTACTCAATACACTGACCAATAAAGGAAAGCATACTAAACACCTTCTTCACTATCCTATCAACCTGTGACTCCACTTTCAAGGAGCTATGAACCTGCATTCCAAGGTCTCTGTTCAGCAACATTCCCTAGGACTTTACCATTAAGTGTGTAAGTCCTGCTAAGATTCGCTTTCCCAAAATGCAGCATCTCATTTATCTGAATTAAACTCCATCTGCCACTTCTCAGCCCATTGCCCCATTTGATCGCAATCCCATTGTAATCTGAGGTAACCTTTTTCACTGTCCACTACACCTCCAATTTTGGTGTCATCTGCAAACTTACTAACTATACCTCTTACGCCCACATCCAAATCATTTATATAAATGACGAAATGTAATGGACCCAGCACCGATCCTCATGACACTCCACTGGTCACAGGCCTCCAGTCTGAAAAACAACCTTCCACCACCACCCTCTGTCTTCTACCTTTGAGCCAGTTCTGTATCCAAATGGCTGTATTCCATGAGATCTAACCTTGCTAACCTGTCTCCCATGGGGAGTGTTGTTGAATGCCTTACTGAAGTCCATGTAGATCACATCCACCGCTCTGCCCTCATCAATCCTCCTTGTTACTTCATCAAAAACTCATTTAGGTGTGCGGGGCATGATTTCGCACGCACAAAGCCATGATGACTATCCCTGATCAGTCCTTGCTTTTCCAAATGCGTGTACATCCTGTTTCAGGATTCCCTCCCACAGCTTGCCCAGCACCGACATCAGGCTCACTGGTCTATAGTTCCCTGGCTTGTCCTTACCACCTTTCTTAAACAGTGACACCACGTTAGCCAACCTCCAGTTTTCTGGCACCTCACCTGTGACTATCAATAATACAAATGTCTCAGGAAGGGGCCCAGCAAACACTTCCCCAGCTTGCCATAGAGTTCTCGGGTACACCTGATCAGGTCCTGGGGATTTATCCACTTTTATGTGTTTCAAGACATCCAGCACTTCCTCCTCTGTAGTATGGACATTTTTCAAGATGTCACCATCTATTTCTCTACATTTTATTTTTTCCATGTCCTTTTCCACTTGTTTAGTCTCTTCCCCTTTTCCTGCGGCTCAACATAAAGGCCACCTTGCTGATCTTTAAGGGGCCTAATTCTTTCCCTAGTTATCCTTTTGTCCTTAATGTATTTGCAAAAACCCTTCAGATAATCCTTACTTCTATTTGCCAAAGCTATTTCATGTCCCCTTTTTGCCTTCCTGATTTCCCTCTTAAGTATACTCCTACTACCTTTATACTCTAAGGATTCACTTGATCTATCTTGTCTGACATACCTGACATATGCTTCCTTCTTTTTCTTAATCAAACACTCAATTTCTTTAGTCATCTAGCATATCTTCCTCATCTGTATGTAAAGATACTAGTGATAGTGGGTCATGCCTTTTTATGGCTAGTTGATGTTTATGTATCCTGGTGGCGAGTTTTCTGCCTGTTTGTCCAATGTAGTGTTTGTTACAGTTCCTGCAAGGTATTTTGTAAATGACATTTGTTTTGTTTGTTGTCTGTATTGGGTCTTTCAAGTTCATGAGCTGCTGTTTTAGTGTGTTGGTGGGTTTGTGGGCTACCTTGATGTCAAGAGGTCTGAGTAGTTTGGCAGTCATTTCAAAGATGTCTTTGACGTAGGGGAGTATGGCTAGGGCTTCTAGGTGTGTTTTGTCTGCTTGTTTGGGTTTGTTGCTGAGAAATCAGTGGATTGTGCTCATTGGGTACCCATTCTTTTTGAATACACTGCATAGATGATTTTCCTCTGCTCTTTGTAGTTCCTACTAAATGGTGGAATAACAGGAAATGACACCACAACACAGAAATAGAAAGTGGGTCAGAACACCAGTGCATCACTGAAGGCTCGCTGATGACGGTAACGAAACATCTGAAAACAAACATTCCAGTTCAGCAAGTAAAATTACATCCAAAAAAAAAAAGAGTTCGCTCCATAACTCATGTTAGAAGAAGTATTTACCTGCAGAATCCTGAAGCATGGTTCATCTATGCACTAGTGTATCAGTTGACTGCCCTAAATGTACCAGATTAAGATACTTTTCAAGTAAATAGATGAATGTTATACGGTCTGTAGTACTCAACAGAAGACGACCACAGATGTGGGCAAGTGGTGACGTAGCAGTAAAGTCATTACATTGTAATTGAGAGCCCCCAGGTAAATCCCATCATGGCAGCTGGTTTAGCAATGGCAAGATCTGCATGAAATGGTGACCATACATGTAATGTTAATTCGCAATGATGACCATAAAACACAGATTGGTGTCAAAACTCACCTGTCAATCCATTGCCCTTTACAGAGTGAAATCTGCTGTCCTCTCCTGGTCTGGCCTATACGTGACCCATGACAATGTGACTGACTCTTAATTACCCTCTTGAAGTGAGTCATATTCTTGGGATTCTGAAGAGAATCCCAAGAAAGTCACTAAGTTCAAGGAGAGCAATAGACTTTGTTTATTTGGATTTTAGTAAAGTCTTTAACAAGGTTCTAGTTGGTAAACTAATTAGTAAAAGTTACATTACATGGGATTCAGAGTGAGCTTGCCAAACTGGACACAAAATTGGCTTAACAGCAGGAGACAGAATAATGATGGAGGGTTGCTTTTTGGACTGGAAGCCTATGACCAGAGGTGTTTCACAGAGATCAGTTCCGGGTCCTCTCTGTCATTTATATAAATGATTTGGATGAGAATATAGAAGGTGAGGTTAGTAAGCTTGCAGACGACACCAAAGTTGGTGGCATAGTAGACAGTGAAGACGGTTTTCTAAGATTAACACATTTGATCAAGATCCCTTTGTAATGGGCTGAAAAATAGCAGTTGGAATTCAATCTACATTAATCGAGGTATTGCATTTTGGAATCACAAACAAAGGTAGGGCTTATACAATTAATGGCAGCACCTTGGGTAGAGTTGTAGAACACAGGGACCTGGGGTACAAGTACGTAGTTCTTTAAAGTTTGCATCAAATACAGACAGGGTGGTTAAAAGCACACTTGCCTTCATTGCTCAGTTCTATGAGTGTAGGAGTTGAGAAGTCATGTTGAGGTTGTACAGGACATTGGTGAGTCCTCTTCTGGTACACTGCATTCAGTTCTGGTTACCCAATTATAGGAAGGAAATTATCAAGCTGGAGATGGTTCAGAAGAAACTTACTAGTATGTCGCCGGGTATGGAAGGTTTTTATAAAAACAGGCTGGATAGACTGGGACTTTTTTCACTGGAGCACAGGAAGTTGATTGGAGCTTATAAAATAATGAGAGGTATAGATAGAGTTAATGGTAGTTGTCTTTTCCCTAGGATGGGGGATTTAAGACTAGGCGGCTTATTTTTAAGGTGAGAGGAGAAAGATTTTAAAAAGATATTAGGCAACTGTTTTACATAGAGAATGGTTCGATGGAGAATAAACTTCCTGAGGAAGTGATAGATGCTGGTGCAATTATAACGTTTAAAAGAGATTTAGATAGATACATGATTAGGAAAGGGATGGAAGAATATGGGTCAGGAGCAGGCAGGTGGGACTAGTTTAGCTTGGGGTTATGTTCAGCATGGAGAAAGTGAGGACTGCGGATGCTGGAGATCAGAGCTTAAAAATGTGTTGCTGGAAAAGTGCAGCAGATCAGGCAGCATCAAAGGAACAGGAGAATCGACGTTTCGGGCATCCGAAACATCGGTTCTCCTGTTCCTTTGATGCTGCCATTCATGAAGAAAGGCTTATGCCCGAAACGTCAATTCTCCCTGGTCCTTTGATGCTGCCTGACCTGCTGCGCTTTTCCAGCAACACATTTTTAAGTTATGTTCAGCATGGATTGGTTGGACCGAAGGGGTCTGTTTCTGTACTGCACAACTCTATGACAACTAATGATAGGCAGCAAAAGCTGAACTTGCCAGTGACACTAGCACGAACAAATAAAAAAATTCAGAATACCTGACAGAGTACATATGCTCAAGGAAGTAATAAAACACCAAAAAGGAAGTAATGGTTGGTTTTAAACCTCAGCTGGTATCCACATAAAGGGCACCTTTACATTTTGATAATCTTGCATGAAGTTCAACCTAAAACCACCACATGAAAGAAACACATACAATTCTCCCACGATGCACAACAAATTGGTTTTAAGCACTTGTGAAACAAGTGAAATACACAACCTTAATAGATCATTTTTCTCCAGGTTAGCGTCCGTAGCTCTAAACTAAAATATAATGCAATTCTACAATGGCTATTAGAGTAAATTATGATTGTACGCATTTTGAATTCTTTGAAAAAGAAACTACTTTGAGGTTTTAAAGAGTGTAAGATGAAAGATCATTGACAATTACTTCTCAAAATGACAAACCAATCCCAAGCTGCAAGAATGAGGTGTAACTATGGCAGCGGAGTAAACAGATAATGAACTGACCTTCGTTTTCTCATCCACCACTCGTAGTCCATCTGCTGATACCCACAACACAGCTTTAACTGGCTTCTTTCCAGTCTTAAAAATGGAAAAAATGCAAACATTTAGTTTAACAGCTAAGTGAACTCATCTATCCAAAAGGGATTTTAAAAAATCAGTAGAGACATAAGCACAAATAGCAGTGATAGAGACTCATCGCCAAATAGCCCAGCACACACAATTTGTTTTATAGAGGAGCTGAGCACTAGAGCTTCAAGGCACTGAGGGAAGAAAAGGAAACCCATGCCATTAAACACACAAAGCACTGATCTCACTCCCTGTTATTAAACCAGAATAAAAAATAAACTGGAAGATTGGGTAAACTGTCTCTTAAGGAGTTACACCACTAGTATGGCTGGCAGTTTTTCTGCAACTGGAGAAACAATGTAATTTTAAATCCACACTGCACACAAACGTGGGTTAATTTAGCTTTTAAAGTTGATTCTATAATTTAAAAGCATTTACAAAGTTTAGTTCAGATACATTAAAATGGAACACTACTGACCATCGGATGGTAGGTCAGACAAAAGACTTCTTGCTTTTTCTGACTGTCGCAATTTGGGAGATTCAATTTTGATATCAACTCAAGTCCGAACATTCTGCCTTATACAGGCAGGTATTTCCTGTAGGGATTGCAATGAGGTCAGCTAGGTGGATCTCATAGAATGAGGTCCCTGATTGAGGCTATTAACCTGGTCCAATCAGGGTCTCCTGGCTAACAAATATAAACAGGGGTTCTGGCGCCGCAGGGAGTGGAGTGCATCATTTCCCCCTCCAACTCTATTTTGATTTAGTCCCTACCCTCCCCGTCACTGTTTTGCTCACACAGCATTGCCCTGTGGTTTGAAGGGCAGTGCTTGTCACTGGCCACTCGGGTGTTTTTCCTATCTTCCTGGTGGTGGAAATTGAATAAAGATTCGTACACTTTGTGTCTTTCACTGTGTCTCACACCTGCACACACACACCATGGGTGCTGGGGATAAAAATAAGCACTACCGCACTTAGGTGGTAGTGTGGGGGTTAAAGGAAAAAAAAAAACAAAAAAACAAAAATATAAATAGGGGATACGTCCAAAAAAAGAAAAAAAAAGAAAAAATAAATAAATAAAAAAAATAAACAGGGGTTCTTACACCTTATGTCATTCAATGTGTCTCACATCTGCACACACACAACATGGGCTGGCGAAAATATACGCACTACTGCAGTTAGACAGTAGTGCGGGGGTATGTTTTTGAAAAAAAACAGGGGTTCTGTTCACTCTCTGAGCTAGCTAGGTCAGTGGCATGTACCATGCATGTGTAAATAAAGGATGACCTGGTGATGGGGCACCAACCTTCATGGAGTTATTTCAGTGGCAACAAAAGTTGGATGTGACAGATAGATATCGCAATCTTGATGCAGTTACCTCCTAAAGAAAACATATTTATTCCAATTTGGAGATGCTGGAGTTGGACTGGGGTGTACAAAGTTAAAAACCACAACACCAGATTATAGTCCAACAGGTTTAATTGGAAGCACTAGCTTTCGGAGCACCGCTCCTTCATCGGGTAGTTGTGGAGTACACAATTGTAAGACACAGAATTTATCGCAAAGGTTTACAGTGTGATGTAACTGAAATTATACATTGAATTATACTTTGATAAAGGCCTAACTCTAGATGGCCTTTGGTCCATATCCCTTAATATCGTTTATTAACAAAAATTTACCTATCGAAGATTTAAAATTAACTGCTATTTGTGAATGGGAGTTCCAAACTTCTGCCACTGCGTGTGTAGAAGTACTTGCTAGCATCTCTCCTGCATGGCCTAGTCCTACTTCTTAGATTATGCCAAAAGTTCTGCCTAAGTCAATCAGAGGAAATCTTCAGGTTTTTTTTCTAGTTTGTTCTGTTTTAGCAGAAAGCCAAAAACTGCTGAGGATCTCTAGAAGCAGCTACAGTAAAAAGAGTTTCCATATTTCAACAGAGTTCTTGCTTGAACATTCTCTGTGAAATCTCTCCTGCTTGTAAGAACCGGTGTTCGAATTCATACCATTTGCCAAGGAGTGTGTGTTTATGGAATGCTGCGGGGATTGGAGCAGCTTCATTAAGTTGTGAATTTGAGTCTGTTGGGTTTTCAAATAGTTAAGTTATTCTAAAATCTGTTTTCTTTTGTTCATATTTCATTCGTAGTGTTTGAATAAATCTTATTTTGTTTAAATCCGAATGGATTAACTAGCTGCATCACTCCTGGAATACCCACTCTACATTTGCCTAAGAAAAAAAAGTTAAGGTCTGGGCTGCCTTCTTAAAACATTTTGAGGGGATCTAGCCTGGTCCATAACAATACTGAGGATAAAGGAATACTTAAAAAAATTTGTTTTTGTCTCAGTTTTAACAGACGCATTTTAATACATTATCCTTAACAGCTCATAGGGAAAACTTGCCAAGGTACGTTCTGTTCTACATGTATTTAAAGGATTTAAATACTCTACTTATTCAGCTTAGACACTTCCCCCAAAACGTTAGCACATGCATGGTTTTAACAAACATTTGCAAGAAACAGAAGAAAATACTTCACACAATTCAGTCCAATTTGCAGCAAACAATTCCAGACCAGTGAAAAATACGCTGTAAACCATTTGGACTCAAAAAGCTTACCTTGAGGTTACAGTTTTATGAAATTTTAGCCAATAATTTTAACAGTGAAAATTACTGTCCAATACTTAAATGTAGTGGTGTAACTCCTTAACATATCAACATAAGTCCAGGTATTTAAACTTACTTTTCCAAACAGGGCTTTGAAGAACTTCCTTTCCTGGAGTGACAGGGGGAACAAGTCAGGAGACTATTACTGCAGGAAGCTACAAATACTGCAAAAGTTTCAAACCAAAGCACAAAAAAAGGCCAGAGAAGGTCTCCGAAAAGGATGTAAAGAAACAAACGTGAAGATCACCCATGACAATGCAGTACATTACATGGGTTTACAGTAAGCTATAAGCCACCAGTGTGATTGAGCAGTGGATAGAGATATCCAGAGGCCTGTCACATGCAGAGGTTCTAGTTACATTCCATTTCAGAAGAGAGCTCATTTCAGTTCACATTGGCAGCAGCAGGTTTAGCAGCAATGAGACATTCTGCATCAGAGGTACACAGACCAAAGCAAAGCTATAGTTAACATTGTTATACTTAAATTTAGTAACACAAATCGCAAAACATGTAAACTTCAAGGTACCTTCAATATTTTCTGATGTTTTATTTTAATTAAATGCATACGGAATTGAAATATAATGAAGAACAAGGTCACCTCAAACAGGATATGGTATGACCTTGCCAGCATTACAAATTATAGATAATGTCCCACAGGTATGGCTGAAATCAATGTAATGGTAATACAAAGTTGAAAACAATAACAGGTGAAATGAAATGGGTGCTGCTGCCAAGTCATATGATCCTAAAACAGATTTATTAGGCATTAATGTAGATGAATCATCCTTATTTAAGAAACTAAGTTAGCTGAGAAATTTCAAAACAGCTAAATCATGCCCAAGTGGGGATATTAATACAGTTTATTTTGAGGGATGTTGACTAGTGACATTAGTATCAGACATGCAGGATTATAACTACAGAGTGCTACAAGAAGGCAGGTGCATTAAAAATGTTTCTCATACCTGCTGAAACAAAAACAAACATTTTACATCACAATATAGAAATTTTAATTAATAACGAAAAACACAAGTACATAAATTCTATTATAGGAATTTTTTAAAGAGTTTTTTTAGTTGTATATGATAGCACAAAATGACTCAAGGCACAGTACACTACTGTAGGCCCTGAGCCCCACAGATGGAGACACAAAAAAGTGATTGGCATGCATAGAGCATTCTGGTCCCAGCCCAGATATCCCAAGCAGAAACCCATCATTGTCTACATGGACTGATGACAAGCAGCAAAGGTGGGACAGCAACCATAGGCAACAATCAAAAGCCCAATTCTAGATGGAAGCAGTACAACCAGAAAACTGTGCATTCACAGGACCTGAAGGAGGAACATCATTAATTCCACAAAATCTTTGAACAAGTAAAGAAATTGCATTTTTTGGAAGGTTGGCCTCTTGCTTCATTCTGAACAGATAACTTATTTTACTTGCTCAGTTTCTAGAAATAAAGTTAGCGGAGATAAATTTATGATGTTATTCAAATGAACATTTAGTCTGTAAAGTCTATTGAGCTCTAAAATTACATTTCACAGTTAAAACATGGAAGATAAAAAGAGCATTTTAAGAGCGTTTTAAGTCCCCAGGGCCTGATGGTATCTACCTCAGGTTCTTGACAGAGCCAAGAGAAGATTGCTCGGGGCCTTGACCGAGATCTAGACTCCAATCATCTAGGCTTGAAATACTAGCTTGCTTTGTCTCCGAGGATGCTGCCTGACTGGTTGTGATATCCAGCATTTGTTGTTTTCACCTTTGTATCCTCGCCAGCCACTAATCAAGTAAGGAAATAGACCTAATCCTGGAAACTAGGAGAAAGTGAGGACTGCAGATGCTGGAGATCAGAGCTGAAAATGTGTTGCTGGAAAAGCGCAGCAGGTCAGGCAGCATCCAAGGAACAGGAGAATCGACGCTTATACCCTTCTTCAGGTAGATTCTCCTGTTCCTTTGATGCTGCCATTCCCGAAGAAGGGCTTATGCTCAAAATGTTGCTTCTCCTTCTCCTTGGATGCTGCCTGACCTGCTGTGCTTTTCCGGCAACACATTTTTAAGCTCTAATCCAGGAAACTGTAAACCAAGTGAGTCTCGCAGTTATGGTTGGAAAGCTACTGGACAAAATTCTCGGGTAGGATTTACGTGCATTTAGAAAAGCATGGCCTAATTAGGGGCAGTCAGAATGGCTTTGTGCAGGTCAGGTCATATTTTATAACATGATTTAATTTTTCGAAGAGATGACAAAGGTGGTCAAATGAGGCCAGTAAGGCTTTCAACAAGAACCCTCATGGTAGGTACATCCAGAAGATGAAGATGCAAGGGGTCCATAGTGATTTCGCCATGTGGATTCAGAATTGGCTTGCCCATAGAAGGCAGAGGGTAGTGGTGGAAGGGTGTTTTTTTTTGGGCTGGAGGTCTGTGACTAGTGGTGTTCTGCAAGGATCCATACTGAGATCCCTGTCGTTTGGGAGATATGTAAATGAGTTGGATGAAATTATACATTAGTGGGCTAGTACGTTTGCAGTCAAAACAATGACTGGTCGAGTTGTGGAGTGTGTAAAAGGTTGTCAAAGGATACAGTGGGATGTAGATCAGTTGCAGATATGGGCACAGAAAAGGCAGATGGAGCTTAAGTCGGGTAAATGCACTTTGGGCGTTCAAATGTTAAGGAAAAGTATACAGTTAATGACAGGTTTCTGAACAGCATTGATGTTGGGGATCTTGGGATTGAAGTCCATAGCGCCGTGAAAGTGGCCACACAAGCACGTAGGGTGGTAAAGAATACATCTGCCGGTAAAGAATACATACGGCATGCTTGCTTTTCTTGGTCAGGGAGTGGAATACAAGAATTAGGATGTCATGTTGCAGCTTTATAAGACTTTGGTGAGACCAAACTTCGAGTACTATATTCACTTCTGGTTGCCACATTACAGGAAGGATGTGGAGAAGGTGAAGAAGAGGTTTACCAGAATGCTACCTGAATCAGAGGATGTGAACTATAAGGAGAGGCTCGAAAAATTCGTGTTTTCTCTGGTGTGGCAAAGGCTGACGACAGACTTGATACAAGTCTATAAAATTATGTGATGCTTTGATAGGGTTGATAGTCAGAATCTTTTTTCCCAGAATTAAAATGTCTAATACGAGGGGGCATGCATTTGGCATAGTGTTCAGCACAATATCGTGGGCCGAAGGGCCCGTTCCTGTGCTGTACTATGTTTCCATGCTCTAAAGGTTCAAACAACAAACACATACTGTACAGTCAGACTGAATTGTGATATGTACATCAGAAGTGCAAACACGCCTCGAAAAAATCCCTAAATTAGATCAAGAAGGAAACAGCTCAATTGCACTTACATTTTCTCAATGCAACTAAAGCTAGTCAAGTAAACACAAGCTGGGAGAAAACTAGTTAAACTTTCAACCTTGGATGGGTGGGAAACTACAGCATTGGGTTGGGTAAGACGCTACAACATTGGATGGATGGCCCGCAGTCCTAACAAATTTGTATAACACTGGCGGATGGGCAAACAATGAGTTGAAAATTGAAACTTTTCGTGACCAACAACTTGTCGGACTGCTATAGGACTTCAATTTAAATATAGCTTCTGCCATGTAGATTGAAACCAATTTTGCATTATATAACCGCTGTCAAACCCTACATAAATACCCTTCAGATATAAAGATTGCTAAGGAAACCATAATGAAAACAAACTTGACCACTTTCCGCTTCCAATATGCAGATTTTAATGTCAAATTATTCTTATTTATAGGTTATAAACAATTAATATTTGATGTTAACTTGCTATATACTCTTACAAATGAAGCCAACAATTAGACCAAAGTTCCAATGCCCCAAATTGGTCATTCATTGTCTGCTCATTTGAGTCAAAAATCAAGGCAACAGAAATCCAGCTGCCAGGTCAGCAGACCAAAATTAAAATGTCAGGTTTTAAAAACAGAATGTCAAAGAAACTTGGGAATGTGCAGTCACATCTCTTACACTATTTTAAAACTGGTGGATGTAAATCATATGAAGTAACTTGTATCACAATAACAAAAGTGCACACATTGGAGGGAGAAGAACACCTTGCCGCAGCTAATTAAAGCTTATTGAATATTTCCCAATTCAATCATTTTAAAGCTAGCAGGTAATATGGTTCTAAATGTCAGAACAGCTCCTAGGTTAAAGTTCCAGGGGACAAATATTGCTGATGTTGGACGTTGTAAGGAAACAAAAATGCTTTTAAATAGGAAATCAATACAAGTAGTTTTCTCAAGAGTGTTCAGGATGGTCACGGTAAATGGAAATGCGACAAAAGCTAAAGGTGAGGGGTGCTTTGTGACTGTAAGTCTGTGTCTAGTGGGGTCCTTGCTGTTTGTGGTTTATATAAACAACTCAGAATTGAATTTATGAGGTTTGATCAGCAAAATAACAAATACTAAGTAAATAGAGAGGATAGCCTAAGACTGCCGGAGGATATAGATAGCCTGTTGAGATGGGCTGAGCAGTGGCAAATGGAATTTAATTTGGATAAGTGTAACGCGATGCGCTTGGCAGACAAGGCAAGGGAACACATGGTTGAACCCTGGGGAAGCACCAACTATCAGAGGGACATTGTTGTGCATGTGCATTAGTCGCTTAAGGTAGCAGGTGGATAAAGTGGTTAAGGTGGCATATGGGATACTTGCCTTTCACAGCTTAAGGAGCAGGGAAGTTATGCTTGAACTGTATAAAATAAGCCACAGCTAGAGTATTACATGCAGTTTTTGAATCTACATTATAGGAGGAACAGAATTGCACTGGAAAGGATGTAGAGGATAATGATGTTGCTTAGCTGGAGAATTTTAGTTTTGAAAAGAGACTGGACAGACTGAAGCTGCTTTCTTTTGAGCAGAGGAGACTGAGCGGGGACATGGTTGAGATGCATAAAGTTATGAGTAGCATTAGATAGGCTAGATAGGAAGAAACTTTAGAATAACACAAAAGAGGAATACGGTAAACAGCAAAACTATCCAAAACCATCAGGTGTGACTGAAATATACTTAAAGGAACCTATGGTCCCATTCCCTCTCTCAAAAAAGAAACAGTTGGGGCTGAAGAGTCTAAAGGGAAGATTCCAGTTGATGAAGACAATGAAACTTATGAGCATTTTGGATTGAAATGCAGTTAAGATTTGTTCCATCAGACTTCACCACGTAAAGATGATTTTGTTGCATTCATGAATATTTTGCGAACTAACTCATGCTGGATAACAGCCTTAAATATTAATCTGCTGGTTTCCCCAAGTAATAGCTTAGGTCAACATGTACACTATCTTTTATTTTCAGAGAAAACAGACTTGCAATTCATTCACAACAGGACACCAAAAGGATGTGAGTCTGCTTTTACTGTTGCACTAGAAAGCATACAATACCAACATTTGCATGATGTTTTGACAACAATTTGAAATTAACCTGTTTAAATTATGCCCCAGAATACTAAAACCCAATCAAGCTTGAAAGTATTGTTCTGCCAACATTGAACCAATGAAATGATCTGACGTTGGGGACATATAAAAGGCAAGCATTTTGAAAACTCCCATTGAGAGGGGGAGAGAAGAGAAGAGGGAGAGAGGGGGGAGGAAGAGAGGGGGGAGGAGGAGAGGGGGGAGGGGGGAGGGGGAAGAGGGGGGAGGGGAGGGAGGGGAGGGAGGGGAGGGAGGGGAGGGAGGGGGGGGAGGGGGGGGAGGGGGGGGGAGGGGGGGGAGGGGGGGGAGGGAGGGAGGGAGGGAGAAGTGACACAGAGGGAGTAGGAAGGAGACAGAGAGAGACAGAGACAGAGACAGAGACAGAGACAGAGACAGAGAGACAGAGACCCAAAACATTGAAACACTCTTTATCGGGTACCTTTTCATATGAAACATCTTCACTGTTAAAAGAAAGACAACAGCCCAGGAAGATCTTCAGCCAGAAGAAAAACATTGAAGACAGCCACTGTATTGTTTTGAAATTAAGTTGAAGTAATTTTAATAAGTGTCTTACTGGAACAGTATTTTGTTATAGACTTGGAGACAGGTAATAAACAGTTGAGAGAAAAGGGGACTTACAGTTGAGAATAGTTGTTTTTTAATGTTCACTTTTAGAGTTAGAGTTAAAGAATAAATTGATGTTATTTTCTTTAAATATTGAATTTGGGGGAGTCTTCCGTCACTGATAAATTAACCAATTATGAGGCCAGGTGCGCTTTTCTGGGTGTTCGATTTACAGAAGGGTTCACCGCTGTGTCTCAACAAAAGAAAAACCCTTTAGATATTGTATTATTCATTTACCACTCTCTCAACCTGTCCTAACAATTTCAATGCATATATACAACCAGGTCCTCTGCTCTGTACCCTCTTCATCCTATTTTCTAACCAACCTGTTCAGAGGGAGATGCTGAATAGAATGGGGCTGTTTTCCTGGAGCGTCGGAGGCTGAGGTTTATAAACCTGAGGGGTTTATAAAGTCATGAGGGGCATAGATATGATAAACAGACAAGGCCTTTTCCCGGAGGTGGATGAACCCAGAACTAGAGGGCATAGGTTTAGAGTCAGAGGGGAAAGACATAAAAGGAACCCAAGGCAACCTTTTCACACAGAGGATGGAACATGTATGGAATAGCTGCCAGAGGAAGTGGTGGAGGCTGGTACAATTACAGCATTTAAAAGGCATCTGGATGGGTATATGATTAAGAAGGGTTTAGAGGGATATGGGCCAAGTGCTGGCAAATGGGACTAGATTAGGTTTGATTTGGAGATGCCAGTGTTGTACTGAGGTGTACAAAGTTAAAAATCACACAACACCAGGTTCTAAGTCTAACAGGTTTATTTGTAAGCACTAGCTTTCGGAGCATTGCTCCTTCATCAGGTGGTTGTGGAGTATAATCCACAACCACCCGATTAAGGAGCAGGACTCCAAAAGCTAGTGCTTCCAAATAAACCTGTTGGACTATAACTTCGTGTTATGTGATTTTTAACTAGATTAGGTTTGGATATCTGGTCGACATGGACAAGTTGGACCAAAGGGTCTGTTCCGGGCTGACATCTCTATGACTATGTAATAACACCCTCTGGAGAAGGTGGGACTTGAATCCAGGCCTCCTGACTCAGAGGTAGGGACACGAACATTGCAGCACAACATCCTTTACTTTGTTTTGGACCAAAGAATTGTGGATGCTGGGGATGTGAAACAAAACCAGAAATTTATGGAGAAACTCAACTAGTCTCACAGCAACAGTGGGAAGAAAACAGAGTTAATGTCTTAAGTCTGGTGACTCTTGATCAGAACTTTATTTTGTCAAGTCGCGCCATGTTCCTCAACTCTCTTCACAATTCTCAGCACTGAAATTCATGTCATTTGTCTGCCCATTCCATGAACCTGCTCACGTCTTGTGAACTTTATACTATCCTGAAACCATAAGATGCAGGCCTAATTTTTTTTTCGCAATGATTCGTTCAGGAGATGTGGGCATCACTGGCTACCCCTGCATTAAATTACCCATCCCCAATTACCCAGAGGACAGTTAGGAGTCAATCACATTGCTGCGAGTCTGGAGTCACATGTAGGTGAGACCAGGTAAGGATTGCAAATTTCTTTCCCTCAAGGACATTTGAGAACCAGATGAGTTTTGAGCTTTCTCTAGCAATTTGCAATGGTTTCATGGTCATCATTAAACTCAAACCCTCAGATTATTACGGAATTCAAATTCCACCACCTGCCATGATCTGAACCCCAGTAGAGTGTGTGGAACCTATGTTTATGGATTAATAGTCTACTGTTAATATATGCAAAGATGTTTACACTTATAGGTGGGGCTAGGACCCAAAGTACACTTTTGTAGAAGAAGGATTTTACATTTAAGGCACATGTTAAGGCTAGGAAATGGCCGGGTTTGCTGCGAACAATCATCTGTTTAAGGTTTGATGGTTGTTTATAAGTGAGAAGTGGAGGCGTAGGAAGGTCTTGGCAAGGTGCTCATCCTCACTGATAATGTGTTGCAGGCTGCAAAGAACATAACGTAGTTTTTGGCTCCCAGGAAGTACTGGACAACGAAGGGTATTCTATGGGTTGCACCCAGTGTCTGTCTCCTGAGGTTATCATGGGTTCTCGCTTTGGCACAAATTTAAACAACTGTCCAGCCTTCAGGACAACATTGACCACAACACCGTACAAGACTGTCATGCCAACTCAATAGAGAAGAATTTAAGCACAAGAAAATTTTCTGATTCAGTATGTGGATGTACCTACTCGAGGAGGAAGAAAACTTGATCGACCCTTGGGAAATAAAACTGGGCAGGTGACTGAGGTCTCAGTGGGGAGCTTGAAAGGGTTTAGAAAATAATTACAAGGGTGTTGTCAGGGTTAGAGGGTTTGATCTGTACAGAGAGGCTCAACAGGCTGGAGCTATTTTCCCTGGAGAGTCACAGGCCGAGAGTTGACCTTATAGACGTTTATAAAATCATGAGGGGCATGGATCAGGTGAATACTTAAGTGTTTTTCCCAGGGTGGTAGTCCAAATCTAGACGGCATAGGTTTATGGTGAGAGGGGAATGATTTAAAAGGCACCTAAGGGGCAACTTTTTCACAGGGTGGCACGTGCATGGAACAAGTTGCCAGAGGAGGTAGTGAAGGCTGGTATAATTACAACATCTACATGGCAGCTTGGTGGGTATCTGAATGGGAAGAATTTAGAGGGATATGGGCTAAATGCTGGCAAATGAGACTAGATTACTTTAGGATATGTGGTCGGCATGGATGGGTTTGAGCAAAGGCTCTGTTTCCTTGCCGTACAACACTGTGACTCTATGTCTTATCTGTCTTTAGCCATATTGGTGGGCTAACACTACTTCTCTTGTGATGGTGATGGTCCTTAATTCTTTAGTATTAATGGCATGTTTGAAATATCTTCCACGGTCTTTCCTTTCCTGTGTTTTTCCCCTTTCACCCGAAGACTCAGGTTCACTCTCGCGTTTTGCTATTTTATATTTGCATTGTTTCTGCTCTTGCTTAATTTCCTCCACCAGGCATTTTAACTTCAGTTAGTGACTTGAATGTTTGAATACTTCAAGCGGTTCTCGATTCCGTGACATTTACGGATCAGGTGGTGTTTATTCGGCCCATCAAGTCAACTGTCCTCACAGAGAACATGAAACTCTTTGTATATTTTGTTCATTTCAAGCGAGTGCAAAGCCAGATAGCTCTCCAACCACGTGATTAAGAAAGCAATGAAGATACTTCAAGTGTGAAAGACAATTAGATAGAGGTAACATTATAACTACTGTCATTGCAAATTTATAGCTGCCAATTTGAATGTTATAAATTATACATTTTGAGTCACAGCTGTCAAAATATCACATCACAATAGCACGGATTCTCTCCAGGACTTGCAAATTACAAGATATTGCAAATGTCGTCTACCTTGCATCTATTTAAATTACCATGCCAATCATGATTTTGGCAAAAACCGTATATGATAGTGACATACAACCAGCAACCGCTAGGAAAGAAGGGAAATCTAACTCGCTTAATTATTTATTCAAAACATAAAAAAAACCTACCAGGGTTCCACCAAACAAGCACTTTTAAACTGCTAAACTTTGTGTCAAGGTATTGCCTCGCACAAATGTTAGAGAAATATGGCGTGCTTCAGCTGTTTTTGCCAAAGTTCTGAGATGCGGAATAAAAGTGAGTCCTTAATTTGGAATTTTAAAAAAAAATGATTTTAAATATTGTAAAGCTGGAAGTTGTGTGCATTGGCCTCTCTGACCCACCCAATCTTTAAGCTTTAGTGGTTCAGTGAGCAACACTGTTGCCAATGAATCATGAAGCTTTGGGTTCATGTCGCACAGCAGGCCTTCAGCGCTGAAATCAGGATGACACTCCAACACAGTACTGAGGGAGTGCAGCAGTGCCAAAGGTGCTGTCTTTCTGATGAGATCTTAAATTGAATCCCCATCTGTTTGTTTCACTATTTTAAAGAGCAAAAAGGAGTTCTTGCCGGTGTCTCGGTCAATCACCACCAAAACAGATTAACTGGTCATTTTCAGCATGGTGTTTACTGGAGCTCACTGACTGCCATAAATTTGATGTTGCAATAGCTACTGCAGTTCAAGAGTGCTTCATGGATTATGAAGCACTTTGAAACATCCTGTGGGTACGGAAAGTGGTCTATAAATGATTTTTTCAAAAATATAGTTGCGTGGCTTCTTTTGCTAGATAACCGAAATATTTCCTTAACATGATATTACTATTACAATCTGACCACAACCACTCAATTGCTGGAACAAGCTGTACTTTTCTAACCCATGGTCTCAACTAAAACCTTAAGTGAACACTTCCTTAAAAGAAAACATGTATTCTGCAGAGTTGTGATTGGTGCTGCTTGATTCTGCTACTGAGAGTGTCACTTTGACTGGACAGGGAACATGATGGCAGCAGAGAGATGTGGATGTGGGGGAGGATGTTGTGTGCCTGTGTGTCCATGTGTGTCAATATCCAGAATTATTCCTATGGGACTTATTTCCTAGGTTTTCAAACCTAACAAATTCTCAGCAGAAGTCATTAAAAAACAATTCATCACTTCATTAGTCAGGGCACCGAGTATAGAAGTCAGGGAGTTATGTTGCAGTTGTACAGGACGTTGTTGAGGTCGCACTTGAGATTGTTGTGTTCGGTTTTCGACACTGTTATAGGAAGGATGTTATTAAATTGGAAAGAGTGCACAGGAAGTTTACAAGGATGTTGCCAGGACTCAACAGTCCAAGTTAAAGGGAGAGAGGTTAGACAAGCTAGGACTTTTTCTTTACAGCATAGGAGACTGAGGGGAGGGCAAAGTGTGCAAGATCATGAGATGCATGGATAAGGCGAATGTACTCAGTCTTCTTCCCCGGAATAGAGGACTGGAAGTCATCAGTTTAAGATTAGAGGAGAAAGAATGAAAAGGACCTTAAGGGGCAACATTTTTATACAGAGGGTGTAAACATGGATTGAGCTGCCAGCAGAAGCAGGTGAGGTGGGTATATTAACAACATTTAAAAGGCATTTGGACAAATTCATGGATAGGAAAGGTTTAGGAGGATATAGAGAAGGGCTTTTGCCTGAAGCATCGATTCTCCTGCTCCTTGGATGCTGTCTGACCTGCTATGCTTTTCCAATACCGCACTCTTCGATTCTGATCTCCAGCATCTGCAATTCTCACTTTCTCTTAGAAGGATATGGGCCAAATGCAGGGAAATGGGGTTAGAGTGGATGGACATTTTTGTCGGCATGGACCAGTTTGGGCCAAAGCACCTGTCTCCGTGCTGTAGGACACTCGGACTCTAATTGTTTTCAAGTTCACAGAAAAGTATTATACAAGCAATAACAAAGACAAATGCTGTGATAGCCTCTAATGCAGTACTACAGTCTAAGGAGAGGCAATCTTACAGCAATTATACAGGGCCTTAGTGAGACAGACCTGACTACAATTGTCTCCTCACTAACGGAACTTTGTTTAACAGAAGGTGCCATGAAGATTGACCAGATTCTTGGGACTGGTGGGTAAGAAACTTAGAAACATAGAAAATTGGTACAGGAGGATCATTCAGTCCTTTGAGCCTGTACCATCATTCAATATGATCATAGCTGATCCTAAAAAGATCCTGGTTGCCCTGGAAAGACTGACAAGAGTACATGGTGCCGAACATTCTTTGGAGATTGGAAGATATAAAAGTGATGCCACAAGCACAAAATGCTATCAAATTCTCTCGCGTGGCATCTTTTCAAGTTGGATATCTTAGTCTCAAGATCAGGGGTCCATCTCTTTGTGGGTTGTGAATCTTTGGAATACTTCACTTCTGAGCATTGTGGATGAGTAGTTGTTGAGTATATTCAAGATAATGATTGATCTTTTGGCATTTAAGGAAATTGAGGGATATGAAGATAGTGCAGGAAGATGCAGCTGAGGTAGAAAAATCACCCATGAAAGTTGCAGTAGGTTTGAGGGGCATTATAGTCAATTCATACTCATGGACATTGCACTGACAGTGAATTTCCTAAATCAGGAATGCACAAGGTACAAAGGCGTCACAAGAAACACAATTACATTAAAATTAAACTCTACATCACATGGTGCAGTCAAGGTTCACTCAATTTTTTGCTTGGGCAATGAAGACTCGAGTAACTCAGTCAGGATAGAAAAACTTGACTGCTATTACCAGAAAATGGCAATGAATGTGGACAGTGTTCTGCTGATTCCACCAATCAAGATTCAAACAAACAGTTCCTTGGGCAAGTTACCAGAGAACAGCAGTGACTTAAGTCACATCCTCACTCTTCAGAAAAGGGAGAAAAAGGACAGGAAACCACAATATTTTTCAAAGAATTAAAAGAACAACCAGTTCTGGTGATAGCAAAGAGTGGAGTCACCCACAATTTCAATTAATATTCAAAGCCTAAGTTTCTGCTTTGACCAGCAGTAAAACATGCTTGCAAGTCTTGCACATTTGAAATCCTTCATCAGCAAGAATAATGAGACTGAGAACAAGCAGTGTATTCACCAGTGGATAAAATGCATTTGCATTGTTGAGTGGTTGAGATAGAAGTACATACTTAAAACACTTAAAAACAAAATTGAATGAAAATAAAAACAGTCTTTGTCATTTGAATCCTATTCAACTGCGCAGCTTTTCTCCAGTATTGAATGCGACTTCTGTGCATGTTTCAGCCACTTTTTTGTTTAAAAAAGTGGACTTCTTTATTCTTAAATGTTTCTTCCCTTTTGAAAAATGTTTATGCTCATCAAGGACGTGTGATGTTAATGTTCAGGAATTAAATGCTTACATTAAACACCCTACTTTAAAAACAGGACGAGAGTGAGATGCAGAGCAGAACTATCTGTACCCTGTTTTGAAACTTTACAACTTAATTAAGTATTTGCCTTCTTATTTATCTGTTCACAGGATGGAAGCATGCTAGTTGAGCTAGCATTTATTGACCATCCTTAATTGCCCTGGAGAATGCAGTGGCAAGCTTCCTTATGCTTTTTGCAGTCTGCGGTACCAGTTAGACATTTATTCTCATTTTTCGAATCAGTCATGCCATTTAACGACCAGGAGCATTGAATCAGTCAGTTTGATGCTATCGACCTATAAGCCATTTCAAACTGGATTAAAACAAAGCCGCTTCAGTTCACGCATGCCCATAGTAAGCATTTAGGAATGTGGAGCTGAGGTTTATCAAATCAAATGATCTCATCAACGGCACAGCAGACCCAATAAGCTTAATGATGATTAGAGTGGTGCTGAAAAAGCACAGCAGGTCAGGCAGCATCCGAGAAGCAGGAAAATTGACGTTTCGGGCAAAAGCCCTTCATCAGGAAGGGCCTAGTTGATTTTAACCACTCTAATCTCCAGCATCTACAGTACCCACTTCTGCCTCAATGAACTGAATGGCTCCTATGTCTGATACAGAGTTCACACTCTAGCAGTCTGTAGTGAATTTAAATCCAAGACCCATTGTTTATTTTAAATTTCACACTAACTCTTTGTCCCTACTGTTCCTGAACTGTTCAAAATCTCCCCCATTCAAGCTCAGATGTTAATTAGAAATGATCGATTGACCCTGAGGACATCCATGGTTCTTTGAGTGTGACATGGAGGAGTGACAATGTTATGTAGGAATTACACAGGAAACTACAGTACAGTCACTAACTACAGTCAGTCTAACCTCAGTGGTGGGGAAACTATTGGAAGCAATTAAATATAGGAGGTTTAATTAGTACATTTGCAGATGAAATAAAAAAACCGATGGGGTGGTAAATAGTAAGGAGGATAGCCTTAGATTACAAGAGGATGATCAGCAACAAATAGAATTAAAACCTAGTAAATGTCAAATGATGTCCTTGAGCAGGGCAAACAAAGCAAGAGAATACATGACAAATGGTAGGAGCCTATGAAGTATAGAGAACCAAAGGGATTTTGGTGTGCATGTCCATCGGTTCCTTAAGGTATCAGGGCAGGTTGATAAACTGGTGAAGGTGGCATATGGGTGGGAGGGACAGAAACCCTCACAACATATATGAAGTATTTAATGCGCACTTGCAATGCCAAGGGTGTAAGTCAAGTGCTGGAAAATGGGAAATACCATAGCTAGATAGTTATTATTGACCAATGTAGATTCGCTAGGCTGAAGAAACTTTTTCTGAGCTGTAGATCTTTCTGACTTTACCTGTATGGAGCTCTCATAAGCGCTGTTTTCATGACCTATTCTAGTGAAATACAGTGGCTCTAAGTTAAAAGCCAAATTTCAAATGATTACTTTCTGATCAACCACAGAATGCTGGAAACCAGCTCGGTTTCTTAAAGTGGACAAAGCTTTAGAAACAGAATTACATTACATTTTAAATCAATTTTCAGACATATGCTCACATTATGTTGAAGTTGAATAGTTAACTTCTCTAACTTGCTTGAAAGTGAATTTACACAAATTTACAGTAATTTCCCATCAGTTGTAAGGAGATTTTCCATCCAGCAACAGAAAGTGGTCTTTGATATACTTCATAACAGACAGAGGAATAAGCAAAAACAAGGGTCACCATTACTTATATAGACATTCCCAGTGTCACTGGACAATACTGGGTTGGAGCTCCAATAGACTTTTGCCACCTCCTCCAACCAGGAGGTAAAATATAGTGCATCAGGTCAATGAGATCAGTGCAGAGAATAAACCTAGAATTCCCCTTTACTGGAAGAATATTTCAGAGTAAGTGGAACAGTTAGCCATTGAAAGCGGAGAGAATCTTTAATTCATTTTCAAACCCTAACTGTACATTACTTTAAGTTCAAAGTCAGTGATGTACTCATTTTGAGATGATTTTTCACAATACCTTAAAGTAAATCACCCTGACAATGTACACATAGCAATTATTGTATCTTAACACAGAAAATGGATATTTAAATGGTTATAAATTTTAGGTTTGTTCAAATTAGTTTGAAATTATAATTCTTGTTTGAGATCCTACAAGTGTTTCTGTTCATTGCAATGACAAAACACAGCAAAATAAAATAAAATACCTAGCCATTTGGCTTTAAGACAATGAAAAAAAATTAGCTCAATCGTGGAATATATAAAAAGTTGCAATGAATAGGTACATCGCATCTAATGAAACGTTTGATGCACTGATGCATCAACCAAAAATACACCTAGGAAGCAATAGATTTTCCACACTGGCATAAATCACGGGATTTTTTTTAGATTAGATTACTTACAGTGTGGAAACAGGCCCTTCAGCCCAACAAGTGCACACCAACCCTCCGAAGAGCAACCCACCCAAACCCATTCCCCTACATTTACCCCTTCACCTAACACTATGGTCAATTTAGCCTGGCCAATTCACTTAACCTGCACATTTTTGGACTGTGGGAGGAAACCGGAGCATCCGGAGGAAACCCATGCAGACACGGGAAGAATGTGCAAACTCCACACAGACAATTGCCCGAGATGGGAATTGAACCCAAGTCTCTAGCACTGAGGCAGCAGCGCTAACCACTGTGCTACCATGCCGCCCACTTCATCTGTTTTATAAAACCAACAAAATAAACGTTGTTGCCAAGTTTCTCAAACAGCTTTTGTGAGAATATATAAAACTCCTGAATTTACACTGGACATTTCAGCTTGCCTGGGTTTGAAAATCTGCTGCATTTATTCAACTTTTGAGTCTGTACTATGCAATGTGCAATCCAATTCAATGCTTTACATGCATATAAACTTCAAGAAATAATTGTAAGGTATAGGAAAATTGAGTTAAAATCACTGTTCAGTCCAATCATGACTGAGCTTGAATATTAACTACAATTTTCCCCATTTAATAATCAAAAGCCTTTTGCTCTCTAACTTGACTATTTAACAACTAGCCATTTCCCCCCAGCGTAGAGAATTCACCTAATACAACCTTCAACAGAAAGAAAATCTTGCCTCATTTCGGTTCTAGGCTGACCCCATACTGTCAGGTCTATCATTCAAGGGAAACAGCCTCTCAACATCTGCCTTGTCAAGTCCCTTCATCATTTTATGTACTTTAATTAGATCACTCTCAATAGTCTAGAAAATACGGCCTATTCTATTCAACTCCTCCTAAAAGGTCAATCCTTTTGTTCCAAAAGACAATCTAATGAACCGTCACTTGACTCTCTCCAAGGCAGGCTTATACTTTCTTTGGTAAGACAACTACAATTATTCACAGTACTCCAGGTATGGTCTCACAAAGGCCCTGCACAATTATAATAAATGTCTTTACTACTCAAATTTCCTCAAATAAATGTGAACACAATATATGCATTTCCATATGCTTGTCCTCCTTGTAAGTTAGCCCTATGTGATTTGTGTACTCAGTTACTTTACATTTAAATAATATTGTGCATTTTAATGTTTCCTACCAAAGTGGTTAAGTGCACAGTCCTCCACATTCCATTCCACCTGACCCCACTCTTTTCCAATCACTAACCGGCCCATGTTGCTTCGCATAATCTGTGTCAATATTAAAGTGCACAGAGGATTTTTTTCAAAACTAAATGGGTTGGCAATGAGTGTGGCTCGCTGAGGAAATGGGTCATGAGGTGGATCTATTGCATTCATCGCCATCATTGATCTGTAAGACTTGCTCATTTGCTTTAGGCAGTCACCATATCAGTCATTCAAATTCTCCTTTCCCTTTAGTCTAACATACGTGAACCCAGAAGTCGGAGACAAAACCATCAATAGGTTTAGGTTGCTGAGGGTCCATTATGCAAGAAGCATCCACATTGCACCAGCTAGTCACTTATTCAAGACATGGTTGGGTGTCTGTAGAATGAGACTGTGCGCACATCTGCTAGTATACCTCAAATCTGGACCCTCCCAAGGAAGGTACATCCTTTTTGAGGTGTGGTGCCCAAAACTGACCACTATATTCTCGACGGTTTCTGGTAAAGCTCTCAACAAATGAAGCATAATTTTTTTCTGTTTTTCATTCATGGCCCCTTGTGTTAAGGATCAACATTAAACTCAATATTCCATATGCCTGCTTGCTTGCTTAGCCCATTCATCCCTTGGTAATTTCTAGTTTCTATTCACACGACTCGCTATACCTTCCTATGAGGTGGCACCTCCAAATGCAACACTCTACTCCTTCATTCAGGTCATCTGCAGATCGGTTTGAAAGTAGGTTCAGAAATGCCTTCCCAAGGTATAACCAAATTAACAAAGTGTATGTGCGAACAAAAACTCCACATTCTCCAAAGCAACCATTGCACAGCACAACATCACTCATATAACATCCATACATTCCACTGTACACACAAAAGCACTCATAACACCCACGTGTTCTATTTTACAGCACACCGCTCATATCACACCCATGTGTTTCATTGTGAAAGCACAAGTTGATAACAATAAAAAAAGATACAACGCTCTGTTTTGCTTATAAACAACTATTGTTTGATATTCTGTTGTAGCCGAAATGCTGACTTCAGCCTTGTGACTCATGACGTATTAACTGAGCTTAATAATGACCTACCCCAAGGAAAGGAGAAATTTCCCATTATTATTTATGAAAAAAACCTTTTCAAAGTTTGAAAGTTATACTGAGATGTTGGTTTCCAAATGGTTCCAAAATATTTGGGCAGCATTTATGAATTGATATCATTCATAACTTCAAACAGAAGCAAGGATGCTTGATATATCATCGTAATTCAATGTTCTTCTACACTGCCGTATACATAACACATCATGTTTTCCATGTAAATATAGTTTCACATTATATTTTGTCCAGTTAAAAAAAAATCACTACCTAGATTCGAATTAACACTGAGGACAAAGCACCAGCCACTTTACAAGTCAGTGGTGTCTTCAAACCTACTGTCACAATGTGATCTATTTAACACTAATCTTGGGTCTTGACAAAGCTTGTATCTGGCTGGAGGTAACCAGAATATGCTGTTAGATCTTAACCAATCATGTTTTAAACTTAGAGCTTGGAAACTAATGCCAAAGGGGCAACTGACTTTTTGGAAATGTCCAATCCCATTAAAATCAGGAATACCTTGTCTAAAACAAAAGTTAGAAGAAACAAAAAAAAAACAAAGCAGACCCATGATATAACACACACAACACGTAATATTACATATTTAACCATGCAGTAGAAATGAAGAAAAATTTAACTTTCAAAACCACTGACCATTTCCCTATTATCCTCACATACATGAAATTCCAGCCCATTCCAGTTCTTCTCAGAATCCTGCAGCACTAGTTATACATGCCCCCATAACTATGAATCTTATTCCTTCAATCATTAGCTAATGAGAACAAATTTCCTTTGTTCTCCTGATCTAAACCTGACATAATTTTTACACCCAAACAAATCTTCCCTCAATCTCCTCTGCTCCAAAGAGAACATTCTCAACTGTACTGATCTAGCCTTAAAGTTAAACTTCCCAATCCCTGGAACCAATCTGGTAGATCTCCTCTGAAACCCTCTCAGGGACGCTCACATCCATACTTGAGGAAGAATGTAACACTTGAGTTGCTGTGTAACGAAAGCTTCCATTACAGAAATAAGAGCAAGACATTCAACCTGTCGAGCCTGCCCACCATTCAGTAGGATCATGGCTGATCAAACACTTAGATATCTTTTATTCATTCCATCCTGATAATCCTGTACATCACTTGTAATCAAAAATCTATCAGTCTCCATCTTTTGCTCAAAGATGGAGCTTCCATAACCCTCCATGGTAGAGAATTTCAGAGGTACACAACCCTCTAATACACAAAATACAGAGTTTTGGAACTGAAGGCAATTTAGCAGTTTCAATCAAAAATTGGCTAGCTGAAAGACGACATAGGGTGGTGGTTGATGGGAAATGTTCATCCTGGAGCTCAGTCACCGATGGTGTACTACAAGGATTTGTTTTAGGGCCACTGCTGTTTGCTATTTTTTTAAATAATCTGGATGTTGGTGTAGAAGGTTGGGTTAGTAAGTTTGCAGATGACACTAAGGTAGATAGAGTTGAGGATAGTGCTGAAGGTTGTTGTGGGTTACAGAGGGGCATAGATAACTTGCAGAGCTGGGCTGAGAAGTGACAAATGGAGTTTAATGCAGAAACATGAGAGGTAGTTCACTTCGGAAGTAGTAACAGGAATGCAGAGTACTGGGCTAGTGGTAAAAATCCTGACAGTGTAGATGAACAGGGAGATCTCTGCGTCCAGGTGCATAAATCCCTCAAAGTTGCCAACCAGGTTGATAGGGTTGTTAAGAAGGCATATGGTGCATTGACGTTTATTGGTAGGGGGATTGAGTTTCGGAGCCACGAGGTCATGCTTCAGTTGTACAAGACTCTGATAAGGCCACACCTGGAGTACTGCATATAATTCTAGTCACTGCATTATGGGAAGCATGTGGAAGCTTTGGAATGGGGCCAGAGATTTACTAGGATGTTTAGATTAGATTACTTACAGTCTGGAAACAAGTCCACACCAACCCGCCGAAGCGCACCCACCCAGACACATTCCCCTACATTTACCCCTGCACCTAACACTACGGGCAATTTAGCGTGGCCAATTCACCTAACCTGCACATTATTGGACTGTGGGAGGAAACCGGAGCACACGGAGGAAACCCACGCAGACACGGGGAGAATGTGCAAACACCAAACAGTCAGTCGCCTGAGGCTGGAATTGAACCCAGGTCTCCGGCGCTGTGAGACAGCAGTGCTTACCACTGTGCCGCCCACATGTTGCCTGGTATGAAGTTAAAGATCAGAGAACACCAGGTTATAGTCCAACAGGTTTATTTGGAAGCACTAGCTTTCGGAGTGCTGCTCCTTCTAAAGAAAGAACATGCTCATTCTAAAAGATGAGAGACTCAACAATCAATCCAGGTCTTTTTCAATATACAATTTCAGTTACATCATACTGGAAACTTTTGCTATAAATTCTGTGTCTTATAATCTTATGCTCCACAACCACCCGATGAAGGAGCAGCACTCCGAAAGCTAGTACTAGGTTGGGATAAAAGGCTCTTTTTCAGAATGGCAGCCGGTGACGAGCGGTGTCCCGCAGGGTTCAGTGTTGGGGCCATAGCTGTTCGCATTATATATTAATGATCTGGATGAAGGGACTGGGGGCATTCGAGCGAAGTTTGCAGATGTTACGAAGTTAGGTGGACAGGCAGGTAGTACTGAGGAAGTGGGGAGGCTGCAGAAGGATCTGGACAGTTTGGGAGAGTGGTCCAGGAAATGGCTGATGGAATTCAACGTGAACAAATGTGAGGTCTTGCAATTTGGAAAAAAGAATAAAAGCACAGACTACTTTCTAAACGGTGAGAAAATTCATAAAGCCAAAGTACAAAGGGATCTGGGAGTGCTAGTCGAGGATTTTCTAAAGGTAAACATGTAGGTTGAGTCCGTGATTAAGAAAGCAAATGCAATGTTGTCATTTATCTCAAGAGGGTTGGAATATAAAAGCACCGTTGTGCTACTGAGACTTTATAAAGCTCTGGTTAGGCCCCATTTGGAGTACTGTGTCCAGTTTTGGTACCCACACCCCAGAAAGGACATACTGGCACTGGAACGTGTCCAGCAGAGATTCACACAGATGATCCCTGGAATGGTAGGTCTAACATATGAGGAACGGCTGAGGATCCTGGGATTGTATTCACTGGAGTTTAGAAGATTAAGGGGAGACTTAATAGAGACGTACAAGATAATACATGGCTTGGAAAGGGTGGATGCTAGGAAATTGTTTCCGTTAGGTGAGGAGACTAGGACCCGTGGACACAGCCTTAAAATTAGAGGGGGTCAATTCAGAACAGAAATGCGGAGACATTTCTTCAGCCAGAGAGTGGTGGGCCTGTGGAATTCATTGCCGCAGAGTGCATTGGAGGCCGGGATGCTAAATGTCTTCAAGGCAGAGATTGATAGATTCTTGTTGTCTCGTGGAATTAAGGGCTACGGGGAGAATGCGGGTAAGTGGAGTTGAAATGCCCATCAGCCACGATTGAATGGCAGAGTGGACTCGATGGGCCAAATGGCCTTACTTCCACTCCTATGTCTTATGGTCTTATCCCTTCTATTAGCTTGGTGTACCCATATTTAGCCTTCAGTGACTTAACAAGGACACACAAATCCCTTTATACATCTACACTTTCCAACCTCTTAACATTTAAGAAATACTCTGTGCAACTGCTTCTCCTACCAATGTGGATAACACACATTTTTCTACATTATACTCCATCTGCGCCGTTCTTGCCTAATCGTTAAGCCTATCTAAACCCTTCTGAAGTAGCTTTATATCTTCCTCAGAACATATATTTCCAATTAGCTTTGTATTATCTGCAAATGTGGCAATATTACAACTGGTTCCCTACCTTCAAATCATTGACATATATTGTACACAGCTGGGACCCCAAGTACCGATTCTTGCAGTACCCCATTGCTCAGAATGAGTCATTTTATTCCTAATGTTTTCTCCTGCTGGCCAATCAATAATCCATGTCAATACATTGCCTCCTTTCTCATGTGCTTTAATCCTTCTAATCAACCTCCTGTGGGGGACTTTATAAAAATCTTTATGAAAATCTAAGAATATTATTTCCATTGGCTCTCCTTTATCAGTTGCGCTCATAACATCTTCAAAAAACTCCAATAAAGTTTGCCAAACATGATTTCCCATTCACCAATCCATGCTGACTATGCCATATTGCTATCGGATCATTATTGTCATCAAGATGTCTATTTATCCTTTCCTTTATAATAGACTCGAGCACTTTTCCTCCTCCTGTTGTCAGGCTAACAGGCCTATAGTTTCCTACTTTATTTCACGGTCTGTTCTTATAAGGTGGGGTAATACTGCTAATCCATAGGAAGCATTTGAGAGTCCAGCTATACATAACTTTAGAAGATAAATCACCAATTTACTGATCATCATGATATCTACCTCCTACAACACTCTAGGATGCAGACCATCAGGTCCTGGGGATTTATCGATCTTCAGCCCCATTAGTTTGTCTAGCACAATCTTCTTCATCATGCTAATTTCCTTTAATTGAATCTCTAATTCTGGGAGATTCCTGGTAACTTGCAAATGGAAACCAGCAAAAAGTAATCATTCAGCTACTCTGCCATTTCTTTATTCCCCATTTCAAATTATCTTGTGTGAATAATGTACCCACATTTGGTTTAGCAATATCCTTCCTTTTTACGTAGCTGTAGAATTTCCTGCAGTCTGTTATTAAAATTCCTTGCCTTGATTGCATATATATTCTAGTCTCCCCTTCCCACATTAGTTTCTTTGTTCTCTTTTCCTGTATTCTATAAGTCTCTCAATCTTCAGAATTCTCTAAAGTTTCAGCACAGGTGGTTTATGGAACTTCCTTGTTTTTATACTCAACCACTTTAGTTATAAAGCTCAGGTCCCATATGCTTTGCTAACCACTTTCTTGGTATGTCTTGCCACATCCAAAGATGATAAACATGTAACATAGCTCCTTGGTTCCTAATCAATTTTTAGGACTGTGCTATAAAGACTGTATTGTCTCTCTGTACCTCTTGTTGCTCATGTTGCTCTGTATAAATTTCATTTGCCACCTATCTGCCTACTCTGTAAGACCACACTCTATTGCAGTCAACTCTTATCGCTCTCCCTATTCGCCACTTCTTCAAATCACTTTCAGCAGCAAATATTAAACTTTACTTTGCATTCCAAAACACGTTCACAAATCACATGCATTTAAGCAAGCAGTGGTCTTCGCATTGGTTCTTGGGGACCACTGCTGTCTAGCACCCTCCAGTTGGAAAAATAATGTAACTCAAAGTTTTAAGTCCTAATGTCCTTTTTTTTGTTAAAAATCAAATTCTGCTCATCCATGAATCGCAATTATACTTGCCAGCCTTTTATGCAATGTTTTTGTCAATGTTTTCTTAAAGTCCCGATCACATTTGCTATACTCTCTTCATCAAAAAAATGCAACTGCATTCATCAGGAATGATCTCCTTTAGACAAAATCATGCTGCTTTTCCTTAACTAAATTACCAGGCACTTGAACAGTTCTGAGTCTTTTCCCCAGAATCTAAGCTTCCAAAAGTTATCCACAACTGTATTTGGCCTGTATTTACTAGGAATGTCCTCATATCTATTCTGCAGCAAGTTGGACTTGCCACTCTCCAATCCAGGATCATTGCCCTACATCTGAGGAAGATTGCAAGATTGGAAGCCCTGCAGACACTTCCCTTAGTGATTGGGATATAAACCATCCAGACACATTTATCCATTTGCCATTTTGCAGCCTTCCCAGAACATCCTGTCAATCAAATCTCACCCCATCCATTGGCTCTTACCATCTGTCCCTCTACAAACACTTTGTTAGCATGTGCAATGAAGTGCTCATTACTCATCTTGCTTCATCTTGTGCCTCAAGATAAATCTCATCTTCTTTGTATCTAATAGTTTCACCAGGCTAATTAAAACCCACATTGTTTATATGCTGGTAGAAGATTTTGGAGTTCCCTTTTGTGGCAACTGCCATTCGATTCCCAGATCCAGCCTTTGCCAGTCATACTACCCGCTTCATTGCCCTAGTTAACTTGTGTTTGGCCTGGTTCTCATCTGAAGACATTACCTAACATCACCTTTTTCGTTTCATCATGTTCTCTGTCTTGTTCACCAAAGGAGCCCAGAATTTGGTTGCCTTACTGTTCTCCCTTGTTGGAATGCATCTAGTCTGTACCTGAAACATTTCTTCATTAAAACATCACCCATTATTCTATTATAAATATTCCTGTCAAACTTTGATTCCCTGTTGTCTTGATGAGATACCCCTTCCATCTCATAGAATTTGGAGTTTGCACTTCAGCTTGTTCCTTGCTTTAGATTAAGCAACATATTGTCAGTATTTGCAGATTTAGTGATATGTGAAGATTCAGTAAGTATTGTTAAAGAACTGTTTTTTTTAAAAAAAGTATATACATACAGATTTCAGTCTCTTTACAGCTTCCTCACAGATGTGCATCCCTCGAGATTCATCAACCTCCACGTGGCCTAAATACTGGAAAAAGAAAATAAAGGTCAAAGTTTGGATCAGCCTGTGACATACGCTACCAGATTTCAGCAAATTTAGTTTCAGATAAAATCACTATGGGCTCCTTGCTTGCTTCATTGAAGGAGTATACTTTATTATATGCTACAAATGAATCCAACATTATTCCCATTCTGTACATTAGCCAGCTGCAAACTCGACCTTCATTGCAGGTCTGATTTAGAAATATGCATGCTCCAGACTTGCAATGAAATTGTAGGTGAGAGCTTCAGACCAGGAGGTTCTGTGGCGACTGAAGAGACACCAGAACGGTGTGCTGCCTGCTGGGTGGGAGGGTTAAAGATGTCTCCAAAGGGTTGCAGAACATTCTGAAGGGGAAAGGTGAACAGCCAGAAGTCATTATGCAAGTTGATACAAATGACAGATAGGCAAAGGGGTGGGGTCCTGAGAAGTTAGTACAGTACAGGGAGTTAGGTAAGAAGTTAAAAAGTAGGACCTCAAGGGTAGTGATCTCCAGATTACTCCCAACGCCATTCACCAGCGAGGATAGAAATAGAAAGATAGACCAGATAAATGTGTGACTGAGTAGCTGATATGGAGGGCAGAGTTTTCAGTTCTTGGATTATTGGGATCTCTTCTGGGGTAGATGTGACCTGCAGGACGGCTTGGCACTTTATCCAGAAGGGGAATTTGTTAGTTTAAATCCTCCCGAGTAACACTATTTTGGCAGAGGTGGGGACAAAATAAGAGAGGGGCCATCAAGTCAGGGAGAATATACTAGTCATTGAGAGCAAGTTTACTATTCAGGACAGCCGGGATACAGTAAAAAAGAGGGAAAAGAGGTTTAAAGTGCATTTATTTCAACGCATGAGGCTTAACTGGTAAGGCAGACAAACTCAGAGCATGGATTGGCTTTGGGGACTGGGATATTATAGCCATAACAGAAACATGGCAGAGAGAAGGGCAGGACTGGCAGCTCAATGTTCCAGGATAGAGAAGCCCCATGCGTGACAGAAGGGCAAGTGAGTGAGGAGGGGGGGAAGATACCCTTTTGATAAGGGAGGACATAACAACCATACTTAGAGGGGATACTCTTAAGGAGTCATCAAATGAGGCCATATGGTTAGAACTGAGAAACAGAAGAGGATGCTCATTTTGTTGGGAATGGATTATAGGCCCCCAAATAGCCAGTGGGTATTAGAGGGGCAGATGTGTACAGAAATTGCAGATACTGTAGCAATACCAGAACAGTGTTGGTTGGAGATTTTAATTTCCCATATATTGTCTGGGCTGGGCCTCCCTGTGTGTCAAAGGCCCGGATGGGTGGGATTTGTCAAATATGTCCAAGAAAGTTTCCGAAATCAATGTTTAGAGGGCCCTACACGGCAGGATGCAACACTGGACCTCCTCTTAGGAAACAAGGTCAAGCAAGTGACTCAAGTGTTAGTTGGACAGCACTTTGGGTCCAGTGACCATAAATCTTAGTTTTAATGAAGTTATGACGAAGGGAAACAAGTGAGAATGTTGTGGACTGCATACATATTATCAGAGAGGAGGTGTTTGCAGCCTTAAAGTGCATTAAGGTGGATAAATCCCCTGAGCCTTATCATTATTGATTCCAGTTTTGTTAGGGCTCCTTGATGCCACATGCAGCCTTCATGTCAAGTGCTGTCACTGTCACCTCATCTTGGAATTCAGATCTATTGTCCATTTTGATCCGAGGCTGGAATAAAGTCAGGAACTGAATGACTCCAGCAGAACCCCAAAGTGGGGACCACTGAGCAGGTTATTGTTAAGCAGTTGCTGTTTGATAGCACTGTTGTTAACACCTTCCATCACTTCACTGATAATCAAAGTTACCTGACAGGGTGGTAGTTGGCCAGGTTGGATTTGTCCTGCTTTTTATGTACAGGACATATGTGAACAATTTTCCACATTGTCATGCAGATGCCAGTGTTGTAACTGTACTGGAACAGCTCGACTAGGGGAGCAGCAAGTTCTGCAGCACAAGCCTTGAGTAATAACGTACTGCTGGAATTTTGTCATAGTCTGCAACCTTTGCAGTATCCAGCGTCTCCAACCGTGGCTTGATATCACGTGGAGTGAATTGAATTGGTTAAGACAAAGCTCCTAACATACTGTTTCTCCCAATTGAAATAGTCCATACAAATATGCAGCAGGACCAGGATTGAGAAGCCTTGTTCATAAATGGCAGTAATGTCACACAGGAGCAAACTTAACCATCATTTGAGGTGCAATGCTGAACCACCAACTCGGGGGGGGGGGGGGGGCAACCATCAACTGGTAGATGAACTCAATTCATCAAATATAAACATTATGGCTACAAGGGCAAATCAGGAGCTAGGATTACCGCAATGAGTAAATCATCATCTCTCCCCAAAACCTGACCACCACGTACAAGGCAAAGTTAGGAGAGTGACGAATATTCTTGACATGAACACTCTCCACTTGCCAGGAACAGTGTAGTTCAAACAATATTTGATAAGCTCAAAATCGTCCAGGATGAAGCAGTCTGTTAAATACCCAATCCACCACCTTTCAACATTAATTCCCTTCAATACTGATGTACAGCAGCAGCACTGTGTACCATCTACAAACTTCACTACAGCACCTCACCAAATTATCCTTTGACAGCACCTTCCAAACCTGTGGCCTTGGTCACTGAGAAAGACTAGGACAGCAGATGTATGGAACACCACCACCTGCCACTGCCATGCTGGCTTGGAAATAAAACACATAGAACATTACAGCGCAGTACAGACCCTTCAGCCCGCGATGAAAACAGCCTCACGTCCCTCAGCCTTTGTTCAAAAGACCTTCCTTCCACACCAGGCAACATCCTGATAAATCTCCTCTGAACCCTTTCCAATGCTTCCACATCCTTCCGAGAATGCAGTGACCAGAACTGTATGCAATACTCCAAGTGTGGCCACATCAGTGTTTTGTACAGCTGCAGCATGGCCTCATAGCTCCAAAACTCAATTCTTCTACCAATAAAAGCTAACACACTATACGCCCTCTTAACAACCCTATCAACCTGGGCGGCAACTTTCAGGGATCTATGTACATGGACACAGATCTATCTGATCACCACATTACCAACAATCTTATCATTAGCCCAGTACTTGGATTTCCTGTTGCACCTTTCAAAGTGAATCACTTCAGACCTTTCTGCATTAAACTCCTTTGCCATGTCTCAGCCCAGCTTATTTATGTTTATCTGTAACCTACAACTTCATTCCGCACTATCCACAACTCCACCAATCTTAGTGTCATCCGCAAATTAACTAACCCATCCTTCTACGCCCTCATCTACGTCATTTATGTAAATGACAATGCAAAACACCACTAGTAACTGAACTCTAGGATGAACATCTCCCATTAACTACCACCCTCTGACTTCTTTCAGCTAGCCAATTTTTGATCTCGCCCACTAAATCACAGTCAATCCCATGTCTCCATGTTTTGTGCAATGGCCTGCCGTATGGAACCTTATCAAATGCCTTACTGAAATCCATATGCACCACATCAACCTGTTAGGTTACCATCTCAAAGAACTCAATAAGGTTTGTTAGGCTCAACCTACCCTTCACAAAACCATACTGATCATCCCTAATCAACTTATTCTTTCTATATGATTATAAATCATAACTTTTATAATCCTTTCCAACACTTTGCCCACAACCGAAGTAAGGCTCACTGGTCTATAATTACCAGGGTTGTTTCCATTCCTTTTCTTGAACAAGAGAAGAACATTTGCTATCCTCCTGTCTTCTGGCATATTCCTTAGACAATGACAAAGATCAAAGCCAAAGGCTCTGCAATCTCCTCCTTGGCTTCCCAGAGAATCCGTGGATAAGTCCCATTCGACTCGGGTGCTTAGCTATTTTCACACTTTGCAGAATCGCTAACACCTCCTTGTGAACCTCAAGTCCATCTAGTCTGGTAGACTGTATCTCAGTATTCTCCTCGACAACAGTGTCTTTTTTCCAAGTGTCATTTAGCGCTTCCCCTATAGAAAATAGAAAAATACAGCACAGTAAAGGCCCTTTGGCCCTCGATGTTGTACTGATCCAAGCCCACTATCCTCCATATGCCTATCCAATGCCCGTTTAAATGCCCATAAAGAGGGAGAGTCCACCACTGCTACTGGCAGGGCATTCCATGAACTCACGACTCGCTGACTCCACACACAACTTCCCGCTACTATCCTTGATTGGCCCTAATCTTACTCTGGTCATTCTTTTATTCCTGATATACCTATAGAATATATATCACGACTCAGAATGCTTGAAGGTCCTTTGAAACAATACTGTGGGTGCCCTTCAACACCAGGGGCATAAATAAGTTGAATGGCAACGTTCTTTTCCCTAGAGTGGGGCAGTTTAAAACTAAGAGACTCACTGTTAAGGTGAAAAGAACAAGATTTAAAGAGGACGTAAGGGGCAACTTTTTCACACAGGTTGGTTTGTATGTTGAATGAACTGCCACAGGAAGTGGTCGATGCAGTACAGTTACAACATTTAAAAGACATGTGGATAGATACATGAATTGAAAAGGTTTTGGAAATTTATGCCCAAGTGCAGGCAAGTGGGACTAGTTTGCTTTTGAAAATCCGGTTGGCATGGATGAATTGGACTGATAGGTCTGTTTCTGTACTCTATGAGTACTGAGCAGAGTCCTCAACCATTCCTTAGATAGGATCATTCTTGTAAACCTTGTATGGACCCTTGCCAAAGGCAGCACATCCCTACTTTGACACGGGTGCAAAACTGCTCACAATACTCCAAATTCTGTCTGACCAGAATTTTATACAACCACAGTTGTGTATCCTTGCTCTAGTACTCTCGCCCTGTTAAAATGAAAGCCAACATTGCAGTTGCCTTCCTAACTGCCAACTGAATCTGCATGTTAATCTGAACAGAATCTTGAACTAGGATTCCCAAGACCATTTGTGCTTCAGATTTCTGAAGCCTTTCCCCATTTCAAGAGAAGTTTATACCTCAATGCCCCTCTTTGGAGCAGCACGGTGGCTTAGTGGTTAGCACTGCTGCCTTACAGCACCAGGGTCCCAGGTTCAATCCAACCTCAGCCGACTATCTGTATGGAGTTTGCACATTCTCCCCGTGTCTGCGTGGGTTTCCTTTGGGTACTCCAGTTCCCTCCCATAGTCCAAAGATGTGCAGGTCAGGTGAATTGGCCATGCCAAATTGCCCGTAGTGTTAGGTGCATTAGTCAGAGGGAAATGGGTCTGGGTGGGTTACTCTTCGGAGGGTCGGTGTGGAATTGTTGGGCCTTGGGGCCTGTTTCCTCACTGTAAGGAATCGAATCTAATCTATTTTTTATACCAAAGTGCATAACCTCACATTTTCCCACAGTATATCTACCGCATCATCTCCCACTCTCCTAGCCTTTCCAAGTCCTTTTGCAGCCTTCCTGCTTCTTCAACACTATCTATCCCTCTACCTATCTCTGTCATCTGCAAGCCTAGAAACAACGGTCTCCATTCCTTCATCAAGATCATTAATGTTGTATTGTTGTAATCCCAGTACTGACTCCTGATGAATTCCATTAGTCACTGGTTGCCATTCCAAAAAAAACCTCTTTATTCTCTCACGGACTGCTTCAATTACTTAAGTGTAAGTAATTCTTAATTAAGGACCCTTGTGACACAATGGTAGTGTCCCTACTCCTGAACCAAGAGGCCTGTGTTGTAGTCTGAAATATTTCAGAGATTCATATTGAACAGGTTGATGATAAATATAGGATATTTTTTTAGAATTAGCAGAATCCAAACTGAATCATCAACTTTTGGCTGATTGATGGTAGGAGTCGGAGCTGCTTGAAAGTACCATCTATCATTTGACTTGTATTCGAAAGCAGCCAGATAGAATAGTAATTAGCCGGATTGGATTTGTCCTTTTTTTCATGCACTGCACATATGTAGGCAGTTGTCCACTTTAGTGGTAGATGCCAGAGTTGCAAACTACAGTTGCACAGTATGAAATGGGCAATTATTCTTGCTTGGTTGTAATGGATTTGAAAGTGAAGAGGAAAACATGTCAGATAAAGTATGTCGGGAACGGTCTAGGAATTTGCATGACCTGACATATCCCACAATGAAAGAGGAAGATGTGCAGAACATGATGACAGAAATAGGGTGGTGGCACAAAATATCAACTGGATTTTTAAAATTAAAATATTTTGGCAGTACAAATGCTTTGCATTGGAGTATGAATTGTACATTTGTTAAATACTTGATCATGTAAAACATTTCAACAACAGCCCACACATCGTTCGCAGGTTGTGGCTGTTCCACTTTTGCTGGAACATGCAATAATCCTCATAATTATTCCAGCGGTTATTCCCATAAGGAGGTTAGTTGAATAATTCAGTCAGCCTCAAACAAATCTTTCAAGAAAGTATTAGAATTCAAGCAAATTTTTTTTTGGTTTGGAATGCTGTTAATGTCATGCAACTGGAGACACTGATTACACAAAAAGGGATTTCTTTCCTCCTGTAGAAAGTAGGCACTATTGCCCATCTTAAACTGAGCAGCTTGTTCGGTCATTTCAGAGAACATTTAAGAATCTGTGAGTCTGCAGTCACGTATTGGTCAGACTAGCGTCCCACCTGCTGTAGAGGGGTAAGAAACATCTTTAAACAAGTTGACTGCAAAATTCAAAATAGGGCCAACAGACTTATGTCCCTAATGAGAAATTATTGAACAGATGTGTTTTTTATGACAATCAATAGCTTAATAGCCAATTGCATATTTTTTTCATTAACTGAAATTTGAATGCTACCAGCAACTCTGGTGAGCTTGAAGCTGGTATCTTCAGGACAGGAGTCTGAATCTCTGGATTACGAGCCCAGTGATATTACCATTATGCCATCATCTCCCTTTATAGAGACCACACGTTTTAACATGATTTGTCACATTATTAAGAAACATACAAATTCTGATTTTTGAATGTTCCAGTGTTCCTGCCTCTTATGCTGTAAAATCATTGTTCTGATGCCTTTCATAAGAATTGTCCTGCAGGAAGTTCCCTGCTGGAATTTACTTAATGGACATCAGAATTAATCAGTCCAGAGACAGGGAGCTTTGAGCAATCTTAACAGTCCAGAAATCATTACAAAGCAAGCTCCAACAATTAAATCATCAAATATTCAACAGCTAGTTTCAGCGCCGCACATTTATAGCATAAAACAAGGATCATGGGAATAAGGTAATGAAGGTCGAGTGTCCATGGAACTTTATTCCCCAGAGAGCAGTGGAGGTCACTGAACGTATTCATGGTTGAATTCAATAGATTTGTGAAGGACCAGAGAGTTGACAGCTGTGGAAGCAGACAGAAAATTGGGGTTGAAACTACCAAATCAGCCATGGTTTTATTGAATGGCTTCGCAGATTTGAGGGGTCAAATGGCCTACATCTGCTCCCGAGTCCTATGCTTCTACATACCTGTAAAGCATATTGAAATATTACAACATATCTTTTGACAATCTCTGTGCATTAAACACTCCTTCTCTTGCATACATGTTACATAAATTCTGATCAGACATGTACTATATCAATTTTAACACAGTTCAGTCCATCTTAGAGAACACATGCTGCAATATATGGCACATGCTTAGGATCCTAACGGTTGAATGAAAAAGTTATGGACTTTAGGTACTTTTAGACATGTTATTACTTTTAAACTCCAGATTATGGGTTTACACTGTACAGAAAGACTTTTGTCTTTTTCCTTGAAGGTTAAGACCATCTCTTCATTTAACTTGTCAACCGAGTCAACCCCCTACCCCTGTCCTAACATTGAAAACACTAGTTTCTTTGCGAACTCCCAATCACCCTCTTTGAACTCAACTTACCCATGTCTGCTCAGTTGATTGTATTTCTATTAAAATGATCAACATTCAACTCCCCTGGTCACCACACTAGTTGCATTTTGAGTGACTCTCCCTGTCGCTAAGTATTGCTTTCCAAATGTTCTAAACAGGCACCATTCCCACAGTTCCAACTATTTTCTTCAGTAACCAATCATGGTGCACAATTTCCATTTGTCCTTTCTTCAGTCTTCAACAGTCAAGCATATCATCCTCCTCTAATGCCGGTCCTCCATCATACACCTGCTCAGCTGATCCTCACTTTGCCACATCTGGAGCACCTTGCCCTCAAGAGAGTCACCTGTAGACTCCTTGCTACAGCTATCCTTCATCCCCGAAATTCCTCAGCTAAATGCTGTCTCTCAATATAAACAGGGTTCCTACCTTGGACCAACATCTCAACCAGTTTCTATTTACTCTGCCAATGAGCAAATAAACCATGTTAAAACCAGGTTTTGGTAATTTCAGGAGGCGGCTTGAAATTCTGTTTTGTGTTCTGAAGGGCAGTAATCGGTTTCAAAAGAACTTCCATCAAACACAATAGTACCCTCTAGTTTCCTGCTTTAATATGGAAACCCGGAACCATTATCTAAAAATACACAGATGAATAATTCTTCCTGGAGCACAATAATAATAGTGAATAATCATCAGGAGTTTTAAATGTTACAAACTACATCAGCTTCAGTTTGAAGTTGACTTTCCCTATAAAACAGTTAGCCATCATCAACACTAGAGGCTGATTAATCGAGTGATCTTTAAAGCTTGTTGTAGTTTATTAAAAATTCACTCACAAAACGTGAGCATCGCTGGCTGCGGCACATCTATAGTTTCCTGAAAATATGTGGGGAGCTGAAAGATTTACCTCACTGGTGCTGGAGGAGTCGTCTTTAGGAAACAAGACCCCTCCGAATAAGTTTTGAGATTAGAAGTTACCAAGCTCAGAAAGGTGACGAGGAATCAACTTGCTGGCACCATGAGAATACATTGCAGCCCTTGGGGTGCAGGTATACACACTGGGCCATAAGGAATTCTGGAATTTTGGCCAAATGGTGACAAATTTCCAAGTTAGGATTGTGGTGTTCCCATGTACCTGCTGCCTTTATCCTTCTAAAAGGTAACGGTAGTGGTTGTATATTTGAAAGGTATTGGCAGAGTAGCCTGTGCGAGGGCCTGTAGTGCATATTGCAGATGCTGCTGTACCTCCATGATGGAGGGAATGAAGGCTGATGGGGTTTTAAGGTTGAGGTTCGTTGGAGCTGCACTCGATCAGGAAAGTGAGGAGCATTCTATCGCGGACCTGACTTTGTAGATAGTGAACCAATTTTGGGAAGTCAGGAGTTCTACATCACGGAATTCCTAGCTTCTGACCTGGTCTTGTAGCCACAGTATTTATATGACTGGCCCAGTTCAGTTTTCAGTTAATAGTAAGGATAGTGATGGATTCGGCAATGGTAATGTTTCTGAAGGCCAGGAGAAAGGATTAGATTCTCTCAAATTGTAGAGTGTTATGGCTTGGCACTTGTGTACTATGAATTTGTCCCTCATCAACCCAAGATATCCTGATTTTGTTGCATATTTGTATGTGCAGGTTAGTATCTCAGAAGTCACAAATAGTGCTAGACATGGTGCAAATATCAGCAAATATTCCCACGCCTGACCTTATGATCAAGGCAAAGTCATTGATGAAACAGCTGAAGGGTCCTCAGAACTTCTGCTGCAATGCCCTTGGCTTAGATAATTGAACTTCCAACATTACCCACACCTCCAAAACCACATGACTTTGGAACTATCATTGGAATATTGTCAGGGTCCTTATCCAGACTTCCATTCATTTCTTTATATCACAGTGAATAAAACTGCCTGAAGACTGGCATCTGTGATGCTCGGTCTCAAGAGGATGCCAAGATGTATCAAGCACCTACTACAGTCTTACCTTTTATTCTGATATGCAGAGCTTCCTGTCATTGAGGATGATGTTACTTGTGAATCTGCTTCCTCCAGAGAATAGCTTAATTGCCATTGAACAGAGGATCATAGGAGCTTAGATATGACCCAATGCTTTGTAGGTTTGCTTATTCTCATGGTGACAGTAAATTGATTCCTAGTCACCTTTCTGAGCATGGTAACTTCTAATATCAGAATGCGTTCATAGGGATGTTGTTTCCCAGAGGCTTCTCCTCCAGCACCTGCTAGGTGCATGCTCCAGCCTTTAAACCCATGAATTCAGTCTTTTCAACCCAAGCTCAAGCTCCCTCCCACATTTGTGTGGTGATTTCCAGAAATTTGCAGCTCTCCCTCCCCCAATTTCTGGCAGATTAATCTTGTGTGTAGTTTTCAGGGATATTGTAAACCCTTACCCCCTCAAACTTCACCTCCATGGTAACTTTAATCACATGGGCCTTGCAGAAACGCTTATGAGCTATCAAGACTCTAATTTTCTTATTAAAGTTGATTACTCAAAGTACAAATGTTTCCAACCTGACACTCAACAATTTCTAAGACTTGAGATTTACAGTCTTTCCCTGATTAACATGGTAAGCACCCAACACCTTTTTCTCAGTAAAATGATCTGAGCCTCATTTAATGTCTAACCACCAAATCACTCAGTTTGCTGTCAGGTAGGATTCAAAATAGGTCACGAGTTCAATTTGCTTACTTCATGTTAAATGCAATACCAAACTGTAATCAACATCATAATTGCAACATTAGCCATTATTGTTACAAGCTCCAAAGTGCAAGGTCATTATTGAGCACATCCTCTAATTACTAGCAGTTTGGTCATACAGAACTTGAGCATTGTTGAAAACAACTATTTTGTAAAAGCCTTTTGTCTTACACTCATCAAGACAATACTCAGCTACACATCGCCTTCCCAGTTACCTTCCCCCATCTTCTCTCCCACCCTCCTACTTATCTGCCATGCCCCTTCCTCCCCATCACACATTCCTGATGAAGGACCTATGCCCGAAACGTTGACTCTCCCGCTCCTTGGGTTGCTGTCTGACCTGCTGTGCTTTTCCAGCAGTATACTTTTCGACTCTAGTTTGCAGCATCTGCAGTCCTCAATTTCTCCCTGTACTCAAAAAATACCAATTTAAGGGGAAAAATAACTTTTATACTGAGAGGAAAGTATTGAGCAATTAGCAAATGGATTCGGATTTGTAGAAGTGCTGCCATGAAAAATGCACCAAATGATGACGATAGACAGTTAAACTGCCAGCTCCTTTAAAGTGTTAAACCAAAACTCTGAATATGTTCTATTAGGGCACTGCTTGAGAAACGAGTTAGGGAATGGCTAGTAGCTGTCTTGTTGAGTTCATGGTATGTACGTACACACAGGACCCTGTGTATTAATAGCTTTCAGTATACACTGCTTGCCTAACCACCCTAAATTGACTGCTGATGCAATTCTTTGCCTCCACAAATGCTAATTGTACAATCACCGATCATTAACTATTAGTCATCAGTTTGGTGCAAGCACTGTCTTGGAGAATGCACAAAGTCCACTTGGTAACCAATCAGCACACACCTCTCACACAGCTTAAATTCTAGCCTGCCCTTTGAATTGGTAAAATGTACCCAATTGCCCTGTTAAGTGCAAGGTTAAAAGCTTCAATAAAATTTGCCCTTTCCTTAGTAGCAGTCAAATCCTCCTGGTCTTAAATGTCGTTTAAAAATGGTATGTGCAAGTGCTTGATATTCAGACAAGAAAGAAGGAAAAAAGCAAAATAGGATGGCAGTCATTTTAACATTGCAAGATAGCATTGAGGGAACAAAGCTCATTTATTAGAGCTGAGAAACAAAAAGGGTGCGATCATCCCCACTGTGGGTATCCTCCAAACAGCAAGAGGCAGAGTTGGAGAAGAATATCAGCAGGGATATGACTGGGCTCTAAATGTACATCCATTATCCTCATTAAACCCATTAATTAAATATTAAGCATTAATATTTGTCACTGCGGTCCATAAGGAAAGCGTTTTTAAAATGGTGTCCTCAACTTAAATATCCCACCAACATTTAAGCTTTGTTTTTCACAGCTTGTCATCAGATGACAAGCATTGTGCTTTTTTTAAAATCCAGAATGACTTGGTATCCTCAAATGTGAGAGAATGCCAAAGTAGAGAAAAGGTGATGCCTTTAACACGTGACAATTGGCAGTCGCTCAGTACACCTTTCAGCACGCTGCAAGATCAGACTTCCTTCCTGAACTCCACATTCCAAACTTCTCATTGGGGGTTTTAAAAGCTATTTATATTGCTGCCATGCCAAATTTTGTTTTCAAATAATAACAATCTGACATCAGTTAAAATCTCAATCATCTTTCCTAAGAAGCTATTTCAACATCCCTTCTAATAGAACTTGGCAGTTTTGATGTCGGGAGGATGCAGTTTATTTTATATAGGATAAAGAGTTTCCAAGTTCACAACCAAGCGGAAATACACCATTCCTCCAGTCATAACCTGCTGGTAAATGATCTATTTAACCCAATGACATGGTCACCATGTGACTACAATGTAATTATGGTGCCAATCACCACAGATGTATGCCAACAGCTCATTACCAGTAACAGTACCCATAGCAGTTAACTATGTCAGAGTCTCCATTTTAATATTTCATATAATATCCCCACACTATCAAATTGCACCTGTAGAACAGCTCATTTGCTCACATTGACACTTAGCAAGTATAAAAATAAAAGCTAAATACTGCAGCTGCCAGAAATCTGAAATAGAAACAAAACACGAGAAATATTCAGCAGGTTTAGACAGCACTTGTAGAAGAAAAAGTTCATTATTTAAGGTCAATAACTTTTCATCTTTCTGACGTTTATTTTCTAGGGAGAGAAGGTTGGATGAGAAATAGACTACTCTGTACAGCATCTCTTAAACACCTATTAGTCTTCTTCACAACATGGTCCAAGTTAGCTGTGTGTTCCATGTGCCAACTAATGAGGCATTTATAGCTCCAGCACTTTTAAGCTAAAATAAATTGAAACCAACTCCAAGGGAAGTACAATTTAAAGCCCACAGCTTTTTACTTCACAATATTTTTAATGATGAATTGAATTGGGCAAAGAATGCTTTAAAACCAACGACCGTGGAAGGGATTGCTGCACTTTTTACAAGTACTGAATCTCATTGTAAGTTATGTTTACACTGTTACCTTGTTTAAATACTGTCAGAGGTGGAGTTGTTGGTAGGCGGCCTGGTGTCAGAGGGTGAGTAACATTTGGCCGACGAAAGGTTGCTTTGACATCAGCAATTCCACAAATCAACCAACTTAACAATAAGAATCTAATTGATAGATGTATTTATAGCTTGTTGGTGTGTACGATAGATTAGATTCCCTAAGGTATGGAAACAGGCCATTTGACCCAACAAGTGCATACCAACCCTCCAAACAGTAACCCACCTTGACTAATGCACCTAATACTATGGACAATTTAGCATGATCAATTTACCTGACCTGGACATCTTTTGATTGCAGGAGAAAACCGGAGCACTTGGAGGAAACTAACGCAGACTTGGGGAGAATATGCAAATTCCACACAGACAGTAGTCCGAGGCAGGAATAGAACCCGCTCCCTGGCAATGTGAGGCAGCAGTGCTAACCACTGAGCCACTGTACTGCCCGATACTGGCAGAAGCATACAGACCAAGACAAGGACAAATGATGCATCTTTCTCTCCAGTGAAATATTCATAAAGTAAAGAAAACTAGCTTGTTTTCCCTAACCAGTTGCTGCCAGCTGTGGCCTTTCACCAATAACTAAGGTCATAGAGAACTGCAGCACAGAAAAAAGCCCTTCGGCCCATCACATCAGTTCTGATCAAAAACATCTTAATTATTCGAATCTCATTTTCCAGCACTTGGTCTGTAGCTTTGTATATATTTGGCATCACAGGTGCGCATTGAAATACGACTTCAATGTTACCAGGGTTTCTTCCTCCATCACCCTTTACAGGCAGTGAATTCCAGATTCCCACCACCCTTCGAATGAAAATTTTCTTCCCCACATCTCCTCCAAACCTTCTGCCCTTACTTGAAATCTATGTCCCTTGGTCACTGATCACTCCTCCAAGGGGAAATGCTTCTTCCTGTCTACCCTACCTATACTCTTCATAATTTTATACATCTCAATCATGTCCCCTTTCAATCTCCTCTGCTCTGAGGAAAAGAACTCCAGTCCATCCAATCTCTCTTCATAAATTAAACTTCCCAATCCAGAAAATACCCTGGTAAACCTTCTCTGCACCCTCTCCAGTGCTATCACATCCTTCCCAAAATGTGGATTCCAGAAACTGCACACAATACCCAGGCTGAGGTCTAACCAACATTTTATACAGACCCAGCATACATTCCCAGTTCTTAAACTCTATGCCTTGGCAAGTATATCAAGTGTTTTCTTAATTATTTTATCCACCTGCTCTAACACTTTAAGGGAATGATGTACATTTACACTGAGGTCCCTCTGAGCCTTGGTGCTTCCCAGGGTCCTACAGTTCATCATGTATTCCGTTCCTTGTTTGTCCTGCCCAAGTCCATTACCTCATATTTATCCAGATTGAATTCCATTTCCCACTGAGCAGCCTATCTGACCAGCTCATCTGTATCTTCTTGTAATCTAAGGATATCCTCCTTACTACCCTGCCAATTTTTCTATCATCTGGAAACCTCCTACCTTCAAGTCCAAATCATTTACATATACACTTGAGGTGGTGACTGACCATGACATTATTGGTAGATTATTAATTAGCAGCCCAGGTGATGTTCTGGGGACTCGAGATTGCATCCTGCCATGGCAGATGAGGAGCAAAAAAAAATCCCAAAGAACAACAGGTGCTGGAAAAAGGTCTGGCAGCATTTGTGGAGAGAAAGCCAGGTTAATGTTTTGGGTCCAGTGGCCATTCTTCAGAACTGATTAAAGCAAGGAAAGAATTGCTTTATATGCTAAGGGAGAAACGACTATTTTGGGGGTGGTGGGGGGGGGGGGGGGGGGGGGGTGGTGGGAGGAGAAGACACCAAGAGAGAGTGAGAGACAGTGAGACTGAGAGTGAGACAGAAAGAAAGAGAGCGGGATAGAGAGAAAAAGTTGAGCAAAGGAGTTGGTAGAAGGTCTTCCTGTGGGATTTAATGCCTGCTAGTGATGACTATTATTGGCTGACAAAGGGGTTGTGCATAGCAGAGCCTATTTCATGACAAGGTCTGGGTTGCAGGGATTGGGGTAAGGACAGGGGAGAACGTGCAGTGGCCTAAAAATTATTGAACTTGATTTTGAGTCCTGAAGGTTGCAGAGGTCCAAGGTGGAAAATGAGGTGCTGTTCTCCTAACTTGCACTGAGCTTTGCTAGAGCAACAGAGATGTTCACCAGGGAACACAGCAATGCGCTAAAGTGGCAGGCGACTGGAAGTCAGTATCATTTTTGTGGGCAGAACATAGGTGTTGTGCAAAGTGGCCACCCAATTGAATTTTTTTCTCCCCAGTGTAGGGGGACTACATTGTGAGCAGCAGATACTGGACAGTAGATTGGGAATAGTACAGGTAAAACACTGCTGCACCTGGAAGTGTGTCTTGGGTATTGGATAGCAAGGAGAGAACAAGTGCCCTATAAATGGTTAGGGGTTATATCTTCTGTGATTGCATGGGAAGGTACCACAGGAGTATTGGGGGGGGGGGGGGGGGTGTTGGAAGTGGAAGAGGAGTGGACCAAGGTGCCCCAGAGGGAATGGCCCCTGAAGAATGCTGACAAGTTAGTGGTGAGGAATGTGTGCTAGGTGGTGGCCTCCCACTGGTGTGGAGGAAATGGCAGTTGATGATCTTTTGGATGCAGATGCTGGTGTGGTGTTAAGTGAGGACAAAGGGAACCCAATTGTTGTTATGGGAGGGAAGAGAAGGGGCGAGGGCTGAAGTACAGGAGATGTGTCAACCACTGGAATGGGGAATCCTTGGCTGAGGAAGATGGTGGACATTTCAGGAGCCCTCTTCTAGAAGCTGGCATAATAGGAACTGATGTGGCAGACATGAAGGACCTTGAAGAACAGAATAACGAGGCAGTGAGAATGTATAGTCAAGGTAACCGTGGGAGTCGGATGGCCAGCCTATTCCCAGAAACCGAAACAGAGATGACAAGGAAAAGAAGGGAGGAGTTAGAGATGGGCCACGTGAACATCAGAATAGGATGAAAATTTGAAGCAAAATTGATAAATGTTTCCAATTCTGGACATGAGAAGGAAGCAGCATCAATGATGTCATCGACATACCTGAAGTGGTGTGGGTGGGGGACCAGAGTATGTTGGAACAAGGAATGTACCATATGCTCCACAAAAAGAGATAAGCACAACTAGGTCCCATGCAGATATGCATGGCCACACCTTTAAACTCCTCCCAATTGCTTCATGTCAAAGAGAAGATGCTCAAAGTGAGGATGAAATCAGCCAGGTGGAGGACAGTGGTGGATGCAGACAGTCTATGCTCTTTTTTCTCAGGAAGACGCAGAGAGCCCCAATCGGGAATGGCATGTCAGTAGTGAAGAGGAAGCAGCTGGAGCCAGCAAACTGGAAATTCTGAACTGTCATTAAGTGTCAGAGGAATTGTGGATATAAAAGGAAAGGTACTGGAGAAGGAGGGGGAAAAAAAAACAGAACGGAGATAGGAACAGGTGGGTTCTGTGGGGCAGGACCAGTCAGAAACAATGGCTCTGCTCGGGCAGTTCTGTTTGTGGATTTTGGGGAGGAGGTACAAGTGAGCTGTTTGGGAGTGGTGGGATGTGGAGTTGGAAGAATGGAGGGGAGATCAGTTGAAATGAGATTAGTGACTTGTCGACACAACAGCCTGGTGTTCAATGGTGGGGTTGTCGTCCTGAGGGACATAGGAGGAGGTATCTGAAAGCTAGCACTCAATCTCTACAAATGTAGAGGTCAGTATGCCAGACAACAGCACCACCCTTGTCAGTTGATTACAAAGTCAGGGTTGGATCTGAGAGCACAGAGTGCAATTGGTGGAATTTGTATTTAATAAAAATCTGGAATTAAAAGTCAAACAATGATCATGAAACTGTTGCCGATTGTTGGAAAAACACATTTTGGCTCATGAAAACTCTTGAGGAAAGGATCCTTACCCAATCTAGTCTATATGTGACTCAGACTCTCAGCAATGTGGATTACCCTAAACTGCCTCTGGGCAGTTAGGAATGGGCAAGAAAGACTGTCCTAGCCAGCAATGTCCACATCCTGTGAATGGATTAAAAATAAACCCACAGACAGCAAAAGTCCCTGTGGCATCATACCAAAACTAGGTGACTCTACAGTTAATACACCAATCTGCAGTGCCTTTTCTGAAGTGAAAAGATCCTGGAGAAGGAGCGATTGAAAAACAAAAATCCTGACAATCAAAAGAATCAAAACCAAATGTGTGGACCAAGGTCATTGGATTGCTGACCTAGTCTTTTTTCTCCTCTCAACACAAACACAGTTTACTTAATCTTGAAGTGGGGACGTTTGAAGGGTTACAGTTTAATCAGTAGTTATATATCGACAGCTCATAGTTGTTTATCTGTGGTTAGAAGTTATTTGTAATAAACAGTAGTCCTTGTCATGTAAAGAAACCTGTTATGTGTCTTGTGCTAGTCTATGTCTGTCTATCTGCCAAGTCAATTGGGGACTTTGCCATACTTTGATAGGACTAACTCCAGAAATAGCATGGCTTGATTTCTAACATGCTACCTCAGAAAGGTGACAACAGCCTTAAAAACACACTCATTTTGTGAGGGGGCAAGAACATTGGTCTCCATGTGCTTTTTGCAACTGAAGAAACACCAGGTTGATTTGCATGCCACAATCTACATTACATCTGTAATTTAGAAAAAATAACTGCAAGTTTTGGTTTGAAACTGAAATTCAATATTCGCTACAACAATGTCAGGCCAGTTGTCATGGTTATCTAATGATACAGCAGACTACAGATGCTGCATTTAGTGGCCAGGAGATAAATGAAATTAAATGATATTAAAAACACATGATATAAAACTAACGAAACTGACTATAGCCAATTGAAAGTACATACCTAGTGTTGACTCAGTTTGACTGGTGGAGCTCACATCCTTTCAGCATGAAGTAGCTTGGATTCCCATTACAGCCTTTAACATATTGCAGTATAACACTGACAAAGCTCCGCATCCGACAGGGCATATTATTTTAGATTACACAGTAAACCACTACCTGTCTCCCGGAACAAGTGGGCAGAATATACATTGCAGAGTTCTCCCAAACATTTGACCACAACTCCCAGCAGCACTAAAATCATCATTGCTTGATGGACCTTGTAAACAAATTTTCTGCTGCATTCTGCCTATACTGCAAAAGCAACCGATGTGTGTACAATGTTTCAGTAGGTTGTAAGCAAACGTGTCCTTGGAGAGGGAGCAGACAAGGTCCACCTGCCCACTTTAGACCTTCCGTGACTGATGGGCACCCGAGAGACTGGAATAGATCAACATCCTGGGAATATTACTTTAATCTGGTAAACTCAGCTTCCTTTCAAGCTTTATTTTTAAAAGCCACTTTTTCCCGTTGCTATCTATTAGTGAAAACTCGCCAGAAGAGGCAGTTTGTTCCTATAATCAGCTAGATAGGTGAGGATAGTCACAAAAGCAACTTCATTGTGAGCATTCTGCAAATCGTATTGCAATTTTCGTTACATCCCAGACAAGAAACCACAAAGCCTGTCAAAAACAAATCACTTCAATAAAGAAAAGGGGCTTCACCTTGACCTGGAAACTACATTTGCCACTGCGGACTGCTTCTTCGTCAGTCTGCCACTGATGTGGTCGACTTGACTCTGGAACATAGATGTCCTTCTTACGTCTGAAGCTCTGCCGTAGTTTGTTCATCTTTAACCACTTGCTTTCTACAAAAAGAAGAAAACAACGCATACTAAGTTACGGTGCACTAAACAAACTTCGTTATTTATTTTTCCCAAAAATAATTACCATTTCTCCAGCACAAACCACTTCTCAAAATGATGAGCAGAAAATCAAGTATTTTACTGGAGGGGGAGTACGGGTGGTTGGGGTGGATCACTGCACCTTGTGGCAGCCTTGTGTTGAGAATGCTAAAGGCAAGCAAACATCAGTCAAATCCAGGGGGTGTCACCTACAGGAGGAAAGAGTGAGAGAAGGTGAGAAAGAGTGGAGGCAAGAAAGAGAGCACACAAGAGCAGGGTTGGGCACACATGTAAAAGAGGGGGGAGGCAATGGGGCGCAAGAGCGAGGGCACACGAGAGGGGTAATAAATGCCTCGCAAATGAATATGGAACCTCTAGTTTAAGGCCGTATATATTCAGAAACTACTACTGTTGGAAAATGAACTTAATAGTATTGTAATAAAAAATGTATCAATTGCAAAATTTAAATCCAATGTTGAAAACTGAGTGCAGTAAAAAGATTAGTTGCCTCTTGGTTGCAATGTTACAGCTTTGTGCCAATGTCATGGGAATGCATAATCTGTGACCTCACTAGACTGCAAAAGATATGTTTTGAGTGATGGTTTTTTATGTTTTAAATGTGTCAATGATTTTGAAAATAAGACTTGTTGCTAACGTATGCCTGTTATCTGTGCCTATTTAAATACTGGGTGTCTTAAGAAATTGATGTTTTCCATGAGTTGTCACATTACACTAAACAGCACGGTGGCTCAGTGATTAGCACTGCTGCCTCTCAACACCATGGTCCCAGGTTCGATGCCAGCTTTGGGCAACTGACTGTGTGGAGTTTGCACATTCTCCCTGTGTCTGTGTGGGTTTCCTCCGGGTGCTCCGGTTTCCTCCCACAGTCCAAAGATGTGCAGGTCAGGTGAAGTGACCATGCTAAATTGCCCCTTTAGGTTAGGTGCATTAGTCAGAGGGAAATGGGTCTGGGTGGGTTACTTTTGGAGGGTCGGTGTAGACTGGTTGGGGCGAAGGGCCTGTTTCCACACTGTAGGGAGTCTAATCTTAATTGATGGTTGATAATTGAGGATATTGATGAATACTTCTAAATTTGTTTAAAAGAGTCCCAACATCCTATATACCAATACCAATACAAAATGTGTTGTTACTAAATGACTGCATCACCTAAGAACTTAAAGCGAATGCAAAAGAAATCCCTGAAAATCAAAACAGAGCCCCCAAAATCAAAACAAACCCGAGAAAACCTCATGAGGCCTTTTGAAAAATAATTTTAAAACAGCATGCACGTAAATAAAACAAAATAAGCATGAGTTTCCCCTAGTCTTTCAACCATCTCTTTAAAGTAGTGACTCAGAATTTCATGTTTCTTGGCATCCACTGGTGAAGTTGTGAAGTGCACTCCAGCTGAATTCCATCTTTCAAAACACTCACAGACAGCTGCTTCTCAACAGAAGTCCTTGAGAAAGATTTCATGAGCGCAAACCCAGCTGATTTTTCCAATCAAAGAAGTTAAAGATCATTCTGGCACTATCTCCCAAGAACAAAAATCAAAACTGGCACAGAGCAATGTCTACTTTACTTGTGCTGCTTGATCAATATTCAAAAGACCCAAATAGTTTGCAAAGTACTTTTCAAAACTTGTTTGAAGTGAAGCATATAAAGTATTTAAAAACAAAGCATCTACGAATATGTATCAAGACTGACCATTCAGATATAATTAGTTTATTACCCAGCATTTTCCCATGCTGTAGCAATTGCAACACTAGGCATGAGGAACACACCAATTCAAACAAGAGCTATGCAGCAGTGTCACCACTCAATTCGTTGAAAACTTACTGTTCAGTGGACAACTCCACATTTCTCATCAAAACAGTGAGCAACACTCGAAGCTGTTTTATATGTTTGTATTAACTACAAATATTAAATCATGGTTGAGTTTATAAAATCTTTTATCATCTCTGCAACCTTCAGTTTTACATGCAGATATCTGAAACTGTCAGGGTGGGGATAAGGTTTGCTAATAAGTGCGCAACTGCAGCTAGGATAAATTTTAACTATAGTCTGTGGAGAAGGCGCATCTCCATACAGAAATGTAGCCAAGATCAGTAACAGAGATCATTAGGCAGAGCAAGGAAGCAGCTTGGACAACAGGTGCATAGTGATTTTTGACATGTTTGCAATAGCCTGAACATCAAGATTAGATTAATACCTTGCAAAGAAATTTCCAGCTATCAGCCGCAACTAATAAATTTAATCAATGTAAGTGAGGATTTTTTTCATTGCGTGACAACAGTTACCGAAGGATTTATCTACTGCGTGCACAACTTACCCCGATGACCAAGATGATAAATGATTACTGCAGATTGTAGAAACCAAATGCTGTATGAAATTCTACAGCAACAAAATTAATCCAGAATGTTGCGTAATAATCAACCTCAAAATCACATGACCATTTATAGTGCTTCAAGTTCAGGAATTCTGCCAGGGCTTAAAATACACAATCTGAGAACAGAGAAAAGGTTGGGTGCTTTTTATTAACAAAACCAAGTTAAAAAATTAAGAATAAAATAAGGAGGGATACTGAGATTTGTAAGTTAAGCAGTACACAGGCCAGTCAATCAAAAGTTGTTTTAAAACCATCCAAATCTTTGAAGTTATTTTTCACATAACTGATTTATGAATTAACATCCATCGTTTCCAGTCGTTTCTGAACATAGAACTACCTTCACTGATCTTGTGCCGTCACTCCAACCAGGACTGACTCCTGCAAATAGGTTCAGGTTTAGAATCGTCAACAGACAAATTTCTTACAAACACCACTGTCAACAGTCCTTCTCCACAGACTATAGTTAAAATAAACCCAACTGCAGTTGCGCACTGCATTCTTTCAGAGTACACCTATACACACTGTATTGTGGAATCACCATCTTTCAAAAAATTGGAACCTACAATCATTTCAACTAAAATCAAAGCAGATGGTGGTGTCAATTTAATGATCCTTCCTAAACACTGCTGTCAAAATTAGGATAATTTTGATAATAATTATCAATAATTATAATTAGGATAATAGCTTATGCACTGAGCATTGTACAAACAAGTAATATATACTACATGATCCAACGGATTACAAATGCTAATATCACACTCCTTTGAGAACAGCAATGATCAAAACGTGATTGCTATTAGAATCAATCTTTTCAAAATCTAAAAACTAAATCACTCCGGTAGCTCTGAAGTCTACTGACCACACAAAAGATCAATTCAAAATTTAGGATCAATACCTCAAAAACATAAAATTCCGACCTCTTGGGCGAGCCACACAACCTCCTCTGTTTCAGTGCCAGAAGCGCACTGACTCTCCACACCAATGGCAGCAGCAACAAGATTTCTATACAGCTCAACAAAGTTTGATCAAAAAGGCAATCCTGAAGTGCAAATAATGACCAACTCCTTTTCGTCTTTGGAGAAGTCAACTGAGAGACTCGATTCATTTCAAATTTACTTGATCTGCTCTTTCCACTATCTTGCCGAAAAAGCAAGGTTTCACTGCTAATGGTTCGTTCTTGATCTAAAGCAGTCCAAATTTGCTCATAGTACAAGGCAGCAAAAAAACTGAACCCAGTGAAGCACAAAGGTAAATTGTATGTTTGCATTGTAGCACATCATGAATATTTGAACTAGTAGCCTCAATCTTCAAACTATTAGCATTCCTGTGTTTTGTCTCGTGTATTTATTAATCCTAAAAACGCTTTCTAACTTTCAAAAGTACTGATAAAAACAGCGTCTCTTTTACAAGCAACTTAAGATTTTGCGGGCTCCAAATATCGGTGTTCCAGTAGCTATATTTCTAATTTATCATTACCTTATACACCTCTATTAGGTCCTCTCTCAACAGGAGCTGCTCTAAAGAAAACTATCCAAGCCTATCCAAATTTCCTTATAACTCAGACCCTGCAACCGAGGTAGCATCCTGGTAAATCCAGGGAACACAGTGGCTCAGTGGTGAGCACTGCTGCCTCATAGCGCCAGTGACCTGGGCGACCGTCTGTGTGGAGTGTACACATTTTTCCCAGTGTCTGCGTGGGTTTCCTCTGGGTGCTCTGGTTTCCTCCAACAATCCAAAGGTGCGCAGGTCAGGTGGATTGGCCATGCTAAATTATTCATAGCGTTAGGTGCATTAGTCGGAGGGAATTGGGTCTGGGTGGGTTACTCTTTGGAGGATCGGTGTGGACTGGTTGGGCCAAATGGGTTGCTTCCACACTGTAGGGATTCTAAAAATAATCTCCTCTGCACCCCCTCCAGTGCAATCACATCCTTCCTGTAATGTGGTGACAATAACCTAACCAGCATTTTAAATAGTTCAAGCATAACCACCTTGGTCTTGCATTTATATCTCAATAAATAAAAGCAGCTGATATGCCTTCTTTAGGGCGAGTGGTGTAGTGGCAATCTCATAGGCCGCAAAATCCAGAATTCCAGACTAATGTTCTGGGGACAAGAGTTCAAATTCCACCATGAGTGATGGTGAGATTTGAACTCAATTTTAAAAATACCTGAAATGAAAAGCTAACCTAATGGTGACCAAGTAACCATTTAGAAGAGTAGGATGGAGGCTACAAATTCTGCAGCAAGTAACTCAGTTCTCAACTCTCCAAAGTCCACCATCTAAAAGGCACAAATCAGGATTATGATGGAATACTCCCCACTTGCCTGGATGGGTGCAGCAACAACACTCAGATGTTTGACACTATCCAGGACAAAGTAGCCCACTTGATTAGCACCACATCCAGAAACAGCCACCCCTCCATCACTGATGCTCAGTTAACTGCAGCGTGTACCAACTACAAGATGCACAACAGAAATTCATCAAGAATCCTTAGATAGCCTCTTTCAAACCCACTGAGATGTTAAAGGGCTAATTTGTTCTGCTGACATGTAAGAAATTGGATGTCCTAGGTGGGGGGGTTTCTGTCTTACAGGCAGGATGTGACAACCTAGTCATCCTCTGTAAACGCTACAGTTTAAGGGATAACCTGATCACACACTGGTTCTGGAAATAATCTAACCATTTAACATTGTTTTTAGGTGCCAAGTGACTATGGGGGCGTGACAGGGGATTGTGTTTTGCGTACATGACTGACTGTGATGTAAAACCCTGTATAAAGGGAGGATGGTTCCGTTGTTCAGACTCACTTGACATGCTCCGCAAGCATCGCAGAGTGTGTTAAGTGATCCTCCAAAAGCTTGTACTTGCTGAAATAAATTGTGGTTGTTCACAAAGGTTGGCTTATTGCAGTTGCATCAAACGTGTACGAATCTCAAGAAGGGAACCTAAAGCCACAACCACTACCGCCTGGAAGGACAAAAGCAGAAGATACCTGGGAACACCACCACCTGAAAGTTCTCCTCCAAGTCACTCACCTTCCTGACTTGGAAATACATAATCAGTGCTGCAGGGTTAAAATTCTGGAACTCCCTCCCTAACAGCATTGTAGGTCAACTGACAGCAAGAATTGCTGGCTTAGACAACAAGGGCCCTAGCACCAAGCTGAGAAATTCCACTGGATCTCAATGCATCAAATGCATAACCCTCATCACTATGTTTGGTTAGCTCCTTAAAAAATCTGATCAAATTTGATTTTCCCTTAAGCAAACCATGAAGACTTGCCCTGACTATTCCGTCTCTCCAAATGCAAAACAAAAATCAGTTTTTCAGAATTCTCTCCTAACTTTCTCACCATCAAAGTTCAAGCTTGAAATTTCCTGGTCTCTCACTTCGCCCAACATTTAATAGGGGGACTATGATAGTCTGGTACCTCAATTATAGCCAGAGTCAACAGAAGTGACAATAAATCAAAATGCCATCTGTAATTCAACAGTGAACTGATTCTGCTGCTACAAATTCATTTATACAAATCAAGAAGAACTATCATGGTAGAGTTTGTAAATTCTGAAGTGAAATCTCCCAAAGTCTAAGAACACAACCCACATTTATTCAGAAAGGAAATGGGGTAGGATGTAAAGTCTGAAGTAATTTGTGTCAGTAGCTTAAGTTGACATTCCGTAACTATTAGTTTCCTCTCTGTCAACAAAATAGAAACGACAGGGAAAATTCTCCATTGGTTGGAGTCACATCCAACACAAAGGATTGTTGGAAGGCAATCATCACATCCCTAAGGCATCATGTAGGGTAGATAATTTCTAACCAACCTGCTTAGAGACGCTATTACACACTTCTGGAGCAGGTGGGGCTTGAATCCAGACTCCCTAATTCAAACATAGGGACACTAGTGTTGTGCTCCAGGTCCGATCATCTTCAGCTGCTTAGGGTTAGAAGCTGTGTTGATTGCCCAATGTTCAGCTCCATCCAAAACCTTCAGATACTGAAGCAATCCATGAAGTGAAACTGGTCAACACTCTGATTTTGGCTGATAGGTGCCAGAAAATCAAACCATTTTCCCCCGACACTCAAAGGCATTGTGTTTGTTGGGGTACCATTATCACTGCCATCGGTGCCTGCACTCCAACTAATGACAACTCATTTTATTTTCCTATGTCTTTTCCTTGGCTCTGTCATTCATTGTTAGCTGAAAAACTGAAATGTGCTCCCATTTAAATTGCTGTAAAAACAGAATCTCAACTATATTTCTCTGTTTCAGATTTCCAACAGCTGCAATATTTTGTGTATGTGGTATACATGCCTTTCTGTTAAAAATGCAGTACAGTGTTGCAATTCTATGATACAATACAGTCATCTGTAAATCCTTAATAACAGCATGTATAACTTTACAGTATACCTCATGGCACTGGAGTGAACATTTGAAAAATGATTGGAACTGACAGAGAAGAGTTTAGAATTTCAGCCATCAATCGTCAGTGCTCACACTAAACTAACTGAGTAGTTTTATTCTAAAATGTGAGAACTCAAGTATTTGAGACTGTATCTCCCTTCGAACAGAATAGCTTGCCTGAAATACGTTAGATGCTTCACTGTTAAGCCATCAAGTATGCTGTCATTACCTGCAAGAGGGTTTGAATATAGAAGCAAAGTCGTCTTGGAAGAACTTAGTGAGGGCACACTGGAGTCTTGTGTGCAGCTTTGGTCTGCGTAACTGTGACAAAATACAGTTATGATAGAGGAAGTGCAGCAAAACTTCACCAGATTGACTCTTGGCATGGCAGGCTTCTTGTGCGAGGGGACATTGATCAACAGGGCCTGTATTCACTGGAGTTCAGAAAGACAAAGAGGGATCTCATCAAAAGGTCTCATCATTTTGGAATGGCTAGATGCCAAGATGATGTTTCCTCAGCCAGGGCAGGGGGTGTGGGTGTGCGTGTGTGTGTTGGGGAGGGCAGCGACATCAAAGGAGTCATGGTCTCAGAGTATGGAGTTGGGTGCTTAGGGCTGATGGGAGAAATTTCTTCTCTCAACAATGGTGGGGAATCTGTGGAATTCTCTTACACATAAGGAAATGGAGACCAAAGCACTAAAGCCATTTAAAAAAAAAGATAGATTTAGAGTCATGCAGCACAGAAACAGATCCTAAAAACATCAAGGGCATGGGGAGTCAGTTGAAGTATAACACAGTCACAGGATCAGCCAAAATCATTGAATGGTGGAGCAGGTTCAATGGGCCAAATGGCCTGGTCCTGCTCCTGCTCCTATTTTTGACATTTATTAGATTAGATTAGATTACTAACAGTGTGGAAACAGGCCTTTCGGCCCAACAAGTCCACACCGCCCCGCCGAAGCGCAACCCACCCATACCCCTAACCTACACTACGGACAATTTAGGATGGCCAATTCACCTGACCTGCACATTTTTGGACTGTGGGAGGAAACCGGAGCACCCGGAGGAAACCCACGCAGACACGGGGAGAACATGCAAACTCCACACAGTCAGTCGCCTGAGGCGGGAATTGAACCCGGGTCTCTGGCGCTGAGGCAGCAGTGCTAACCACTGTGCCACCGTGCCGCCCGGACACTATAAGCCACCTCCCATACTAAGTTATTTTTGCTTGTTTCATGTTGAGTGACGAATATTTGAATAAGCAAGCGTTTCCCTTAACTGTCTTTTATTGTCTGCCAAGAATGAAAAGTTCAATTTATCAAGTGAGAGAAAAGAAAGTGCGGTTACCATACCTGCTGCCAAGTAATGTACAGCAAGACATTTCTGCATTGCTTCAAGTACCTTCATTAGTATTAATGGAGTCATGACGAAACAATGCAGCATTCTTCAGTTTCAGGGTCATTCTTTATTCAACCTAGTCTCCATGGGTACAATTCGTTTCCTGAAACTGATCTACCTTCTTTGCTGAGGATCAGAAACATATCCAGACAATTTATAGCTGAAAAATGTGTTGCTGGAAAAGTGCAGCAAGTCAGGCAGCAAAGGAGCAGGAGAATCGACATTTCGGGCATAAGCCCTTCTTCAGGAATGAGGAGGGTGTGCCAAGCGGGCTGAGATAAAAGATAGGGAGGAGGGACTTGGGGGAGGGGCGTTGGGAATGCCAACATTTGCGGAACGTTTCAGAGAACACCTCTGGGACACCCGCACCAACCAACCCAACCGCCCCGTGGCTGAACACTTTAACTCCCCCTCCCACTCTGCCAAGGACATACAAGTCCTTGGCCTCCTCCATTGCCAGACCATGGCAACATGACGCATGGAGGAAGAGCGCCTCATCTTCCGCTTAGGAACCCTCCAACCACAAGGGATGAATGCAGATTTCTCCAGTTTCCTCATTTCCCCTCCCCCCATCTTGTCTCAGTCCCAACCCTCAGACACAGCACCGCCTTCTCGACCTGCAATCTTCTTCCCAAACTCTCCGCCCCCAACCCCTCTCCGGCCTATCACCCTCACCTTCACCTCCTTCCACCTATTGCATTCCCAACGCCCCTCCCCCAAGTCCCTCCTCCCTACCTTTTATCTTAGCCTGCTTGGCACACCCTCCTCATTCTTGAAGGGCTGATGCCAGAAACGTCGATTCTCCTGCTTCTTTGATGCTGCCTGACCTGCTGCGCTTTTCCAGCAACACATTTTTCAGCTCTGATCTCCAGCATCTGCAGTCCTCACTTTCTCCCAGACAATTTATAACCTGATATCGTCATTGCAATTTTTAAGGTGCTCAATAAAGAAAAACAAACACAATGATATAGAGGATAGGATATACCTTCCCCACTGGTTCAAATAACTCTAGAAGAACTGAGAGGGTACCAATCCCAGACTGCTTCACCGCGACACCGACCGGGAGAGTACCGATCCCAGACTGCTTCACCGCGACACCGACCGGGAGGGTACCGATCCCAGACTGCTTCACCGCGACACCGACCGGGAGGGTACCGATCCCAGACTGCTTCACCGCGACACCGACCGGGAGGGTACCGATCCCAGACTGCTTCACCGCGACACCGACCGGGAGGGTACCGATCCCAGACTGCTTCACTGAGACAAATACCTGCGGTGACACTGATGCCAGCCTGCTTCACCATGACAGCAACCGCAAGGACATCATCTAACCTCTGTTATACAATCAAGACTAGTTCTCTAAACTATGAAAAGATATATTATTGACACATGGACGAAGACAGACTGGAATCCTTTTAGCCATTATTAGCCACAACCATGAATGGTTTGAAACAGTGGGCCTCCCCAGAATTCCATTAACTTTTCACGATCCCTATAGAAACCAAATGAACTGAATTTCCTGTATGACCAAACTGGAAAGAAGGAAAAGGATTTCAAATGCTTTCACTACATTTACATTATCCATTCAGAATCAATAGTAATTAAACATGACTTAACAGGAAAACAAATTACACTTTCAATAGCATACAGAATGAAGATGGATCTGTCAGATTTAGTGCACTCAGCCTACACAACTCCACTTTCATCCACAAAGTCCTCGAAAGCATTCAACCTCCTCTGACAGAATGCCAGCTCTTTCCCTTCAAACAATTTTGCCAGAAAACAGTATCCAGTGTTCTACAGGAATAATCTTCACAAAAATAGTGCATATCTCAGCAGAACTACCTAATTTCTACTCACAACAGTCTTGATGATACAGAATCTTCATACTGAACCCTCCACAAAAACAATATACAGCTGGTTCCAGTCAGTTTCTTCCAGAAGAAAACTGAAGCAGCAACAGTCATCATCATCTTCACTTCACTCCCAAATCTAGCATCAGATGCTCGAACAGATTGATGTTGAGGAGGAGGATGTGCTGCAAGTTTTGAAAAACATGAGGACAGTTAAGTACGTCCCTTGAGCCACTTGGAATATACCCACGATTACTACAGGAACAGAGGGAAGAGATTGCTGGGCCTTTGGCGATGATCTTTGCACCGTCACCATCCACTAGAATAGTACCAGATGATTGCAGGGTGGTAATTGTTATTCCCTTGTTCAAGAAAGGGAATAGGGAATAGGGACAACCCTAGGAATTACAGACCAGTCAGTGAAATATTGGAGAAGATTCTGAAAGACAGGATTGATGATTATTTTGAAAAGTACAGCTTGATTAGAGATAGTCAGCATGGCTTTGAGAGGGGTGGGTCATGCCTCACAAGCCACACTGAATTCTGTTAGGCTGTAACAAAATACATTGAATAAAGTACAGCAGCGGATGTGATGTATATGGATTTTAGAAAGGTGTTTGTTGAAGTAAGGAGACATGGGATACAGGGAAATTTGGCTGGTTGGATACACAGGGTGATATTTGATGGAAAGTATTCACCCTGGAGCTCTATGGCTAGTGGTGCTCCGCAGCGATCTGTTCTGGGACCTCTGCTCTTTGTGACTTTTATAAATGACTTGGATGAGAAGTAGAAGGGTGGGTTAGTAAGTTTGCTTATGACACGAAGATTGGTTGAGTTGTGGTTAGTGTGGAGGGCTGCTGTTGGTTGTAACAGGACATTGACAGGATGCAGAACTGGGCTGAGAAGTGGCAGATGGAGTTCAACCTGGAAGAGTGTGAAGTGATTTATGTTGGAACAAATTTGAATGCAGATTACAGGGTTAAAGGCAGGATTCTGGGCAGTGTGGAGGTACTTGAGGTCCACATCCATTGATCCCTCAAAGTTGCTATTCAAGTTGATAGGTGTTAAGAAGGTATATAGTGTGTTGGCCTTCATTCGCAGGGGGATTGAATTTAAGAGCCGTGAGGTTACGCTGCAGCTCTATGAAGCCCTAGTTAGGCCACACTTGGAATACTGTGTTCAGTTCTGACCACCTCATTATAGGCAGGATGTGGAAGCTTTAGAGAGGGTGCAGAGGAGATTTACTAAGATGCTGCCTGGACTGGAGAGCATGTCTTATGAAGCAAGGTTGAGAGAGGGTTTTTCTCCCTGAAGCCAAGAAGGATGAGAATTCATTTCATAGAGGTATATAAAATGATGAGAGGCATAGATAGACTGAATATTCAGAGGTCTTTTCCCAGGGTGAAAATGTCTATCACAAGGGGGTATAATTTTCAAGTGATTGGAGGAAAGTTGAGGGGAGAGGTCAGAGGTAGGCTCTTTACACAAGAGTGGCGAGTGCATGGAATGCATTGCCAGCATGGGTGGTAGAGTCAGATACATTAGGGACATTTAAGTGACACTTGGATAGGCACATGGATGGTAGTAAAATGTAGGGTAAGTTGGTTAGCTTGATTTTAGAGTAGGATAAAAGGTCGGCACAACATCGAGGGCCAAAGGGCCTGTACTGAGCTGTAATATGTTCTATGTTCGTCTTTCAAAATGCACCACAACTCCTTTTCTCCAACCGGGCAACATTGGCCAAGTTTCCCTTCAACTGGGATTGAACAGGATGTTTTCACACCACGTCCTTCTTTACATAATCACAAACTGTAAGAGCTGGAGGTCAGGCACCTGATCACCCAATTCAGGCTTCACTGCACTCACTCTACAGAGCAGGCCCCTCAGACACTGGAGCACTCAATAGGGATTATAATGCAAAGTCTACAAACCCAAGGTCAGATTGAAGGAGGGAGGGTCACCCGATTTGAAATGTTAACTCTGCTTTCATTCCACAGATGTCATCACACCTACTGAGCTTCTGCAGCAAACAATGCTTCAGGCGTTGTCTCACTAAGGCCTAGACCACTGTGGATCTCCTTCACACAAATTTCAATCGCTTGGTAAGATAAAAATGGTGCAGCTTCCTTCAACGGAAAGACAACAAAAGGACATGACATTCCAAGCCCGAAACTCAATTATTCAAGACCCTATTTCCAACAGCACCCTGTGGCTGAGACCACCAGCAAGCATCCCCACTTCTGACGATAGACATGGAGATCACGTCAAAAAGATGAACACAGCAAGAAAAGGCCAACATATCATCTGCTTTCCTAACTGCCTCTGCCATTAAGATGGGAAAAGTAATGCTTTCACTAGCATTTGTTTTTCTGTAAACAACACCTGTTAAAAAATATTGGGGAGATTTCAGTACAACTTGGTATACTAACAGGATATGGCCCACTTTTGGTGAAGATGCAGTTCTAGAGGCTGGAATCCAGTCAAGGATAATTTAATACTGGGAGACAGGAAAATTTGTTGTTTTAAAAAAGAATGTCATCGGTTGTTTGCAACAGAACTTATGACTATTATCTAAACATGAACAGAATTTTGAGGGCAGGTTGTTAGATGTGGATTGGTCTGGAGTTTCCTCAGCGAGATAGGAATTCTTAAGAAAAAGATTTATTTTTTCAGCATTGTTATTGCATAGTATCAAACAGGCAGAGAAAAGCCTCAAGGAAAAGTTGCAGAATTGTAAACCATAAAGGAAAGCTTTGGAATCCGTGAGCGGCTTCTTCATTTTTTGCTTAGCCTGCATGTTAACTTCCTATGATGCAGTTGCAAGGAAATCTAAGCCTCCAAGCATAAACATTTCGTAAGTTCTCTCCATGTTTTTAAAAATTCTGCTTCACATTTTTTCACATTCTATTAATTTTGTTTTTATACTATTGCCCACTCACATAATCTGCGTTCTTTTATGCCCAACACAAAGTTTGGTTTCCCACTTAACTCTGCATCATGACACTTGATTTAGTCATTGATATAGACTGTAAATAGTCAAGGTCCAAGCAATAATCCTTTTGATACCCTGCTAGTTCCAGCCCATCAATCTGAAAATAGCCTGCTCATTCCTATTCTATCCATTAAACAGGCCTAGATTCACTCCAATACACAGCAGCCAATTCTACGAGCCTTAATTTTATGCAACTCTATCATGGCGCATAAATAGACCTTTTTAAAATCTGAATGCACTAGATCCAGCATCTTCCAATGGCACTAGCCTGATTCCTGGGATGGTAAGCCTGGCGCACAAGGACAGGGTGAATCAGTTAGGATTACATTCACTGGAGTTCAGAAGAGTGAGGAGGGATCTGATAGAAACGTATAAGATCCTAAGGAAACTAATTCCAAATAAATGGGGAGTCTAGAACCAGGGATTACGGCATAAGAATACAGGGGGTAATCTATTTAGGACCAAGATGAGAAATTTTTATGACCTAAGCTTTGGTAAGCCTGTGGAAGTCACTACTACAGATGCAGTCAAGACCAAAACATTGTATGATTTCAAGGAGTTGGCACTGAGGGGACCATAACTGGGTGGCACGGTGGCACAGTGGTTAGCACTGCTGCCTCACAGCGCCAAAGACCCGGGTTCAATTCCCGCCTCGGGCGACTGACTGTGTGGAGTTTGCACGTTCTCCCTGTGTCTGTGTGGGTTTCTTCCGGGTGCTCCGGTTTCCTCCCACAATCCAAAGATGTGCAGGTTAGGTGAATTGGCCATGCTAAATTGCCCGTAGTGTTAGGTAAGGGGTAAGTGTAGGGGTATGGGTGGGTTGCGCTTCGGCGGGTCGGTGTGGACTTGTTGGGCCGAAGGGCCTGTTTCCACACTAATATTATCTAATCTAAACATTTAGGGGTTTGATGGTGGTTGTGGTAGTGGGGGGTGTGGGCAGACAGTTTGGAGGGAACAGGCTATTGTATTGGATGATCAGCCATAACCAGGATTAATGATGGTGCAGACAGGCTTCACCAGAGGCATACTGACCATGTTACCTAGTAATGGTGACAAAACATCTGCGAACACTTAGCTCAGCAAGCAAGTCAACAACATTTATTTGAAATCACCAAGCTTTTGGAGTCTGGTGACTGGCACTTCACCTGAGAAAGCAGCATCATTCCAAAAGCTTGTGATTTCAAATAAACCTGTTTGACTGTAACCTCATGTCATGTGACTTCTGATTTGTCCACCCCAGTCCAACACCGACACCATATGCTGAATAAGAGTCGGCATGGTTCAGTTTGTTGCTCTCTTGCTCAAAGTTACAAGGTTCTGGGCTTGTGTCCCAATGAACAGTTTGGAAATAACAGCTAAGGTCAACATTCCAGTGTAACACTGAATGAGTGCTGAAATTTTGGAGGTGATGTCTCTTGCAAGAGACATTAAACCGAGGCTCCAACCACCTGTTCTAGTGGATATAAACAATTCCATGTCATGACTTTGAAGGGGAGTAGGGGAGCTATCCCTGGTGTCCTGGCCACTCAACATCATAAAAATCAATTATCTGGTCATTATCAGAATGTTGCCTGAAGTGCACATTGACTGCCCAGTTTCTTACATTACAACTTCAACATTCAGAGAATCATAGAATCACTACGGTGAAGAAGAGATGATTTGACCCATTTTGCCTGTACTGGGATGCAATACATGCCACTGTCAGAGGATGTTTCAAAGGAATACGATTCTGTTTGTTTTACACATTACTACTGTGAGGCAAACAAGTCTACAGTTCTCTTAATTCCTTCTTTTCCAGAACAGCAAAAGGTGTTTTGCCACTCTCCAATCCAAGGAGCCTGGTCGAGAATCTAAGAAATTCTGCAATATCAAAAACAATGTATTGCTTGCATGCACCAATCTATTTCATACTTACTGAATGAAAGCAACTTCTGGGCAACTTACCCAAGTCGTTATTGTACCCTAGATACTTAGCGAGTGTTTGTTGCAACACTAATCTTGTGACTCAGTTCAGTTACTTAAAAATAGGCTTTGCAAAATTCTGACTCAGAAATGGTACATGATTTCCCGTGACAATAAAAGGAACTGTAACCACTGATGCGCAATCCCGGAGCTAGAAACGGCTGATATGATAATTTATCAATATTCGCCAACAAACCAAGTTAAAAGCAAATCAGATGCTTTCTACCTGGGGGCTAATGGACAACCCATTATGAGATTTGACTGCAAAGCAAATATAAGTTCCATAACTTTAATGAGAGCAGGTTGTAAAATGTATTGCTGCAGGTCCACCCCTCCCAAAACACGAGTCCATTTGTAATGTCATGAGTGAAACAGTGCTTATGATGCATCATCTCCAATTCCAGTGCCTGAAGCAGAATGAATGAAAACAGAATCTTCAATATAAGGTAGAGTCAAAATTCTGCTTCAGAATTTTGGTTCAAAACACTGAATTTTAAATCAAATACACATGCCATCTTTCAATTAGCCAGATGCCAATAGTGATCTTCATTCATATATCAAGTTCATTGCTGAATACAAAATTATTCAGTTAGCCAGTACTATGAGCTGGTTTCCAGAAATATAAATCTCCTAAAGTTATAAGAAAGTAGGAGTTGATTCTTTGTTCCATTGCGTCTGACACCATTTCATGAGATCACAACAGATTTGACCACAAGATTAGAAGAAGTAGGAACAGGAGTTGGCCATTTGGCCCCTCAAGCCAATTTAATCCCATCTACCATTCAATAGGATCATGGCACATCCAATCTGATTGTGGTTTCAACTTCACTTAAAAAAAATCTTAAGGTATTCTAACTCAAGAACATGTTCAGCTGCCAATTCTCCTGACTATCAAAACATTTACTAATACCTTGACAAAAATGCATAATCTCACCTAATCTAGAAATAATAATGGTCACAACAAGGAAGCTGGCTCTTCCAATCCAACGCATTATGTGTGACCGTGAAAGCGCTAAAACAAGAGAACAATTATGCATTTGCTAAAATAACCATTTACAATTATAAATATACAGTACTTTGCTAGACTTATTAATGCATTTCTCACATTAATGCACTGTCCTGCATTGGATCAAAAGAGAAGGCTAATGCAATACAATTGGAAGCCATAAGACCATAAGACATAGGAGTGGAAGTAAGGCCATTCGGCCCATCGTGTCCACTCCGCCATTCAATCATGGCTGATGGGCATTTCAACTCCACTTACCCGCATTCTCCCCGTAGCCCTTAATTCCACGAGACAACAAGAATCTATCAATCTCTGCCTTGAAGACATTTAGCGTCCCGGCCTCCACTGCACTCTGCGGCAATGAATTCCACAGGCCCACCACTCTCTGGCTAAAGAAATGTCTCCGCATTTCTGTTCTGAATTGACCCCCTCTAATTTTAAGGCTGTGTCCACGGGTCCTAGTTTCCTCATCTAACGGAAACAATTTCCTAGCGTCCACCCTTTCCAAGCCATGTATTATCTTGTACGTCTCTATTAAGTCTCCCCTTAATCTTCTAAACTCTAATGAATACAATCCCAGGATCCTCAGCCGTTCCTCATATGTTTGACCAACCATTATGAACCATTAAACAGCTACATGCAGCTCTGGAACCACCCATTCTGAACAGTTCGCAAATACTGTAAATTCCCTCGGCAAACTCTCATCCGTGTACAAAGTCTGAGCAGCTCACCAGAAAACCGGAGTACACGACAAACTGGAAGACCAATGGGATGGAAGGGACATGCCAAACCCCAACAAAATCAAATTTTCCAGTTTCACGCCATTTTTATATTCCAAGTTTGCTTTCAATAAGGTCTTCCAGCTCGAGGTGCTGCGCAAGGAATTCCTTTCTATTGGCACAGAGACCTATAGAACAGAAAAAGGCTCTTTGGCCTCAGGTCTATGCCAGTCAAAAACAAATCTCAATTTCCAGCACTTGGCCCATGTACCTTAAATGCCTTAGCATCACAAGAACGCCAAATCTAAATAAGTCTTCAATGCTTTTACAGATTCTGCCTATACATTTACAGGCTGCGTGTTCCAGATTGTGATGCCAACTGCACAGTAGGTCAAAAAGAAAATCTGCACAATCACAACAATTTCTCATCACAGCTCAGCTGCAAAAGACAAAGACAACCAAATTCAAACTCAATTCAATAAGAGACAAGCACTGTGAATCTGCAGATCTTAAAGAAATACACAGAATGCTGGAACGGATCAGCAGGTCTGGGAAGATCTGTGAAGAGATTAAGAGTTAACATCTCAAGACCAGTGGGACTGTTCTTCAGAATAGACCGTCAAATTCAATTCAATTAGCCTGAATACATGGAGCCATAAAAGGCCGCAACCTCTTTGACAACACTTACTTTGCTACATGTGGTTACTATCTGTGGAAGTAGTCTGGTTTGAACCATTCGATGCCCATATAATCATGAGGTGGGGATATCCCACTGATTATAAAAGCAGAATAACTGGCAAATACATAATAAGAACAGGGTTCACTACAAGATAACAAAGAGTCAACAGGAAAGATGCTGGCCTGAAACCAAAGTTCAATGAGCTAACAGGATTGGTTAAAATTAATAGGGCAGAAAAAAATTAACAAGCAGTTTGACACACTGTAGTGATAAATCATCAGACAGGAACAGAATACAAGCTAAGTATTCCTATAACACAAACATAAGCATCAAATAATAGGTTTATGGAAAAGAAAGAATACTGATACTGAACTAAGCTTAAAAAGGAGGAAAATGATAAAGTTTCCCTTGTCTCACTTCATAACAAAAGATAGATTTCGGTGGATAGCAAAAATACTGACATAAATGAAGCTACAGCTTCACAGAAAACTAAGTAAATTGAATCCAAGTATGGAAGGAGGAATAAAACAGAACAACGAGAACTGCTACACGGAAGTCTGAAAAATAATCATCTTGTAGCACTAATCTGCATAGAGCACAATAGCAAAAAAAAATACTTCTTTGAAGATTTTACTGTTCGAAAAGGTTACTGACTGCAAAGTGAACTGTACAGTGAAGTGGTACACATTTTAAGAAGGAAATGGAGATTCTTCCTAAAATCAGAACATACTTTAGAATGGCTAGCAAGAACACAAAATACAAGGAAACTGATGTTTTTAAAAATAACATAGGAATCTACAAAAAAAGGAGCTCAGGTACCCAAACAAAACCCAACAAGATAACCCCTTAAAACAAAAGACATTTTAGGAAAACCATTACAAAAATGAAGGCATTCTGAAAATAAAATCTGTAACAGGGTGAGAAATAAAAATCTATGCTACCTTACTAAAATCAAACTAGCAACACAGTTGAAACCTGACTGCCCTAAATACATCCAGGAATCTTGACTCCCTACTCAACAAACTATGGTTGATAGAGCAGAATCACGTTGTAAAATTATGTGCCAGCACTGCACACAAACCATGCCCTCCCCACAGTGGCTATATAAATAAGTGCATCAAGCAATGTGGTCACCAAGCAACTCCTCTATTCTTTCTGAACAGAATAAGCCAATCTTATCCAAGTACTAGTGGTACCAAAAAGATCAGTCTCAGGGCCCTCCAGCAAGATACATACCCCTCATTTGAGCATTATATTGAAGGGCTGCATAATAACAATGAAGCCCTTTTGCAAGTCCATGTTGTCACATGAAGAGAGATTAAGAGCAAAAGGAGAAAGATACTGCACACAATTCATCCTTTCACTATTGATCCAATCTATACATCCTCTACTTACTCCATTCACATTCAGTGCCTGACAAAACAACAAAGTAGGCTAATTTTTATAAATCACCATGACTTTATTAATGAACATTTTAAGTGCTGTCCAACACATATCAAATTCTATTACAAATTTGGCACCAAGCAATATTTACTCAAACTTATCCGTTAACTTATGGTAACCGCACTTGCCCACATAGGATATAGAGAAAACACAAAGGAGCTCGAATGAGGAGTTAGGAGGGTGAAAAGGGGTGATGAAATGTCCTTGGCCAGCAGGGCTAAGGAGAACCCCGAGAGAGTGTGTGAGTGTGAGTGTGAGTGTGAGTGTGAGTGTGAGTGTGAGTGTGAGTGTGTGTGTGTGTGTGTGTGTGTGTGTGTGTGTGTGTGTATTTTATATACATATATTAGAAGAAAGAGAGTAGTATGGCAAAGAGTAGGTTAAAGGAGGGAGGTAATGTAATGTATTGAGCCAGAAGAAACAGGTGAGATCCTGAATGAGTACTTTGAATTGGTCTTCACCAAAGAAAGGGGTGTGACAGATGTTGAGGCTAGAGAAAGGTGCATGCACACCCTCAGACAGTCAACACAATGAAGGAGGAAATGCTGGATGTCTTGAAATATGTTAAGGTAGACAAGTCCCTAGGGCCATACAGGATCTACCCCATGATACAGGGGGGGGGGGGAAAAAGTAGCTGATGCCTTAACAGATACCGTTGCATGCTCCTTGGCTTCAGGCAAGGTTCCAGAAGGCTGAGAATGACCAATGCTGTTCCTTTATTAAAGAGTGAAACGGACATAATCCATGCAATTACAGGCCAGTGACCCAGACGTGGTGGTGAAGCTGTTGGAGCAGATAGTGAAAGACAAAATTTAGTCACATTTGGAAGCAAATGGACTTTTCAGTGGGTTTGCACAGGGATGATCACGTCTCACCAACTTGATTGTGTTTATTTGGGTAGTGTCAAGACTTTTGAGGGAAGGACAACAGATATTGTCTAGATAGACAAGATACCAGGCTGGTACAAAATACAGAGGAACCTCAATTATCCGAATTTTGGATTATTCAAACAAGATCGCAAGGTTCCAATGCTTGGCTAAACTATATTTTTGATTAACTGAACAAAATACTCCCCACTTGTGTCCTTCGGATAATCAAGATTCCTCCGAATAGAGTCTCACGGGATCCGAGGTGAGGTGGCCGGATGGATACAAAACTAGCTTGGTCATAGAAGACAGAAGGGTGCTTTTCAGAATGGAATTCACTAATTAGTGGTGTTCCATAACGATCATCGCTGGGACCTTTGTTGCTTATAACATATATAGATGATCTTGAGGAAAATGTAGATGGTCTGATTCGTAAGTTTGCGGATGACACCAAAATTGAGAGTTCAAGATACTGAGGAGTTAAAGTGATGGTGATAGTTAAAGGATATGGCAGGATATAAACTACAGATTTAGGCAGAGGAATAGCAGTTGGAGTTTAATCCAAACAAATTTGATGGGATGCATTTTAGATGATCAAATTCAGGTACGAATTATACAATAAATGGTAGAACCCTGAGAAGCACTAACATAGAAAGGAATCTGGGCATATAGGTTCACAGATCACTCTAAGTGGATAAAGTAGTCAAGAAGGCATACAGCACACTTATCTTCATCGGCCAGCATGTAAAATATATAAAAGTTGGTCTGTTATGTTCCAGCTGTAGAAATCTTTAGTTAGGCCACATTTGGATAACAGAATTCCACACTACCAAAAGGGTGTGTGTGCTTTAGAGAGCGTGCAGAGGTTTCTGAATGCTGTCTGGTCTGCAGGGTTTAGTAATGAGGAGAGGTTGGGTAAACTCTGACTGCTTTCATTGCAAAGACGGAGGCTGAGGGGTAACTTGATAAAGGGCTACAAAATTATGAGAGGCAGAGATAGGTTGGATAGTAAGAGGCTTTTTCCCCAGGGTGGAAAGGTCAATTACAAGAGGGCACATGTTCAATGTGAGAGGGGGAAGATTTAGGGGAGAAGTGCCGGGAAAATTTTTCACACAGGGTGGTGGGTGCCTGGAAAAATACTGCTCGTGGAAGTAGACATGTTAACAACATTTAAGGTGTATATTGATAGACACATGAGTGGAAGGCAAACAGGGAGATAGAAAGCACGCAAGGGCAAAAGTAGCAGGTCTAAATAAGGGTTACTAATCGGTGCAAGCTTGGTAGGCCGCAGGGCCTGTTCCTGTGCTGTGTTATATTATATTCTAGCAAAATCCCCAACTTGGACGCAAAGGAATGACTTCCGCCCCTTTTTCTTAGGTCTACGTGCACATCTAAACTCGAGAAGAAGAATTGGGCAATCCAGTCTGAGGGGTTTTTTTTGCTGAAAGAGCTCTGTTACAATTTAAATAAAAGCACAGACCTTTGTATTTCACGAGCATCGTTCATGATCCGAGAACATTCTTAAGTGCTTTGCAGCACTGTCTAGGACACCAAGAGTTGATGCCAAGAGTTGCGAACTTGGAGAAATCTGCTTCCCATAACCTTTCAATGCCTATTATCCCGAGAAATTAACCCAAATGCTAACCTTTTAAGAACAAACCAATTATTAATTAGCTTCTAACCAAATGTATCCATTTGTTTATGCTCAACTTCATGATGTAAAGTTCACTATCAACTACACAAACTTTGCAAACATTGTTATATACACTGCTGTTTCTAATTCTACTCAAAAAGGTTTGAGAGACAGGATTGGATTTTTTCATCAGTTTGAAAAATTAGATAAATAGTTGAGAAGTTTTTTTTAAATGTTAAAGCCTGGCAAAGTGCTGGAAAGACAAATTGACTATACATGACCCATTTATAGTACCTGCCTTCATTCTCTCTGCCAATGCAAAATGGAGTAAATAATAACAATAACATCTGCAAAATGCATCACAAATTTAAGGTAGTCACTAATGAATCTCAAAAGGATTCTGGAGTGTGTTTCTTCTCTCAGAGTGTGCTTGACAGGTGCAATTCACTACTGGAATGTAGTGGTAAATAGCCCAGATGTATTTAAAAATCAGCTAGATCAATACATTAGAGAAAGAGAGGTAAAAGCTTCTAAATAAGGTTAAGTTTTCTGAAACAGCGTTCATGGAACTGCAAAAGGGTAGTATACTGGTAGAGCAAGGAATGTGGAAATCTAATAGAATGCGATCGTTTATTGCAAGGGGAATGGAATACAAATACAGTATGCAGCATTGGTTTCCTTATTTAAGGAACATTGGAGATGGTTCAGAGAAAGTTTATTAGATTGATGCCTTGCAAGAGCAGTTTGTCTTGTGTGAAAAGGTTAGATAGTCTAGGCATGCATCCATTGGAGTTTAGAAGACTAAGAGATGAATTGAAACATATAAAGATCCTGAGGAGCGGTTGACAGAGTATAGGAAGTCCCCAAGTTATGAAAGCTCATACTTTCGAACCAACCCCAACAAAACCTATTAACCCAGTTACAAACAATGGTTTGTACTACAAACAGGTGGACTACAGTATCTGTATGTACTGTGTGCTCAAAATACTGCATGTTTTCAGCGGATCATCAGCCTGCCATCATCGCCATACCGCCGTCACCATTTTAAGTCATGCATTTGTCCTCGGAATCATGGCTTTAAAGCTTAAATCTGATGCAAGCAGTAGAAAAGGAAAACAATCACAATTGAAAGGAAAGTGGAAAAAATAAAGCGATCAGAGAGAGGTGAAATGCCACCAATCACTGGAAAAGCGTTAGGCTACAGTCGGTCAATGATCGGGACAATTATAAAGGACAAGGGGACAGTAACAGAGCATGTAAAAGGCTCTGTCCCAATGAAAATGACAACTATCACAAAGTAACACAGTAGTTTAATTATTGAAATGGAAAGGCTATTGGTAATTTGGTTAGAGGATCAAAATCAGCGTAATATTCCTTTTAGCCTTGGATTAGTGCAAGGACAGGCTCGAGGCCTTTACAGTGATTTAACAGCTGCACATGCAGCAAGTGAAGGTGCTTGGGATAAAGAATTTGCTGCGAGTAGGGATTGGTTCAACCATTTCAAAGGGAGGGTAAATTTGCACAATATTAAGGTGCAAGGTGAAGCAGCGAGTTCCGATGTAAGTGCTGCGAGAGTGTTTCCTGAAATTATTGAGGAGGGAGGTTATGTGCTTGAGCAAATATTTAATGTAGGCGAGACCAGCTTATTTTGGAAAAGAATGCCTGAAAGGACATACATTTCAAAAGAGGAAAAATCTGCTCTAGGGCATAAGGCATCCAAGGAGAGGCTAACAATTTGCTTCGTGGGTAATGCATCTGGAGATTGCGAGCTTAAGACTATGCTTGGGTATGCTCCCTAAATACGAGGGCACTTAAACGAATCATCAAGGCATCTCTGCCTGTTATTTGGAAGGCAAACACAAAAGTTTGGGTAACAAAAGCTCTCTTTGAAGACTGGTTCTGAACTTTTTTGTTCCTGGTGCTGAATGTAACTGCTTGGTCAAGCAGATTTATTTCAAAATTCTTCTTGTGCTCAAGAATGCCCCGGAACTTCCAAGCACTTTAGGTGACCTTCACACAAATGTAATGGTTGTCTTTTTACCACCCAACACCACATCACTACTTCAGCTAATGGATCAGGCAATCATAACCTCCTAAAACGCTTACTATTTACACTGGACCTTCTCACAAATGGTCAGGGCTACCCAAGATGATGCAACGACCTTAAAGTAGTTCTGGAGGAATTACAGCATCTACGATGGCATCAAAAACATTGAGAGGGAGTGAAGAATACCAACATGAAAGGAGTCTGGAACAAATTGTGCCCCCAATTCGCATATGGTTTTACAGAGTTTAGAGGCAAGGACATTGCCGAAGCCAGGCAAGCTTTGGTTGATACTGGTAACAAGCAACTGCAGTTAAACAATGAATATCATATCTTAGACTTGCTTCAATCCCATTCTGAAGAACTGACCAGTGAGGACCTTATGGAGCTGCAGAAGCAGATGATAGCATTTGAGGAACGACCTAGAAACCCCAGGATCCAAGAGGTCTTTGATGAAGGAGTTAGCTGAAGCCTTTCAACTCATTGAAGCAGGGATGGAAGAGTGAAAGGAGCAAGCTCCTAATACAGAGAGGTTCACCAAAGTTTACCAGACAGTTACTGACGGCCTCAGCTGCTACAAGGCCATTTATAATGAGAAAAAGAAAAGCTATGTTCAAGCCACCCTTGATGTTTACTTTAAGGAATTGATTCAGCACCAAGCCCATCCTCTCCAACACCACACCCATCACCCAATTAAAAAATCATCTTAATTGTTAATTGTTATTCTGGTATACAAGACATTGACTCGAACAAAGGTAAGTGTTATGCTTTCATCATTTGCTTTTCTATCCAAGCAATTTAAGAAAGGTTTCTTTAATGTTTTAGGTAAAATATATACTAAGACAAACATTTGACTAATTGATGTTAGAGGTCAACCATACATAGCTCTTCCGACTTACATATAAGTTCGACTTACGAACAGCCTTAAGGACAGAACTCGTTTGTAGACCAGGAACTTCCTGTACATGTAGTGAGTGTGCTTCCTCTCCGAAAATCCAGAACTCAGTATCACTGTTTCAAACTAAGAGGTTGCCCATTGAAGACAGAGTTGAAACAATATTGTTTTCTCACACAAAAGAGTCTTTGGAACTTTCTTCCTAAACACGGTGGAAGCAGAACTTCTAAATGCTTTAAGGGAGAGGTGAATAGATTGCTGTTAAGCAAGGCGTGAAAGGTTATCGGGTATAAGTGGGAATGTGGATTTATAGTTACAATCAGATCAGCCATGATCTCATTAAATAGTGAAATGGTTGTGCAAGACCAAATGTTCCTGCCCCTTGCTCATAGGATTTCACCCACTCACCATATCTCCTGATGCAGTTAATTCTCTGAAAGTGAACTTTTTGAAACATTTTATGAACTAATCCAATGCTCATGAATACCAGGCTTCACTCAAATACAGTCCTACTGACCAGAACTATAGCCCAGTGAGCTTTGCGTCAGTGCTGGGTACAGTTGTTGGAGGGGATTCTGAGGGACAGCATTTACATGCATCTGGAAAGGCAAAAATTCATTAGGGATAGTCAACATGGCTTTATGTAAGGGAAATCATGTCTCACTAAGTTGATTTTTGAAGACATGACAAAGATGATTAATAAAGGCAGAGTGGTAGATGCTATGTGGACTTCAGCAATACATTGGACAAGATTCCACACTGGAAATGGTGGAGACGAGTACAATACAATATTTAAAAGGTGGAAGGGTTTACAGCATTATGGGCCGAATGCTGGCAGATGGGAAGAGGTCAGTCTGGGATAGAACATAGAACATAGAAGAATACAGCGCAGTACAGGCCCTTTGGCCCTCGATGTTTCGCCGATCCAAGCCCACCTAACCTACACTAACCCACTATACTCCATATGCCTATCCAATGCCCGCTTAAATACCCATAAAGAGGGAGAGTCCACCACTGCTACTGGCAGGGCATTCCATGAACTCACAACTCGCTGAGTAAAGAACCTACCCCTAACATCTGTCCTATACCTACCACCCCTTAATTTAAAGCTATGCCCCCTTGTATGGTTGTATGGATGTATGGTTGCTGCAAATAAGTTGGATCAAAGGGTCATTTTGCATGTATATAAATCTATGTCTCCAAGTACTGGCACAAGCACAGACCAACTAGGCCAAATGGCCTGGGACTGGTTCGATACAACAAATTCCAAGAAAAACAGCATAAAAACCTCATGTCAAAGCCAAAGGAGGTGTTCTGTCACAAAATACTTTTTTCACCTGCTTGACTCTTCTTCCCTTTGAATACATGTAAAATATTAAAAACATGGGATTCCACAAAAAACATTAATAGAACATGTTGTGGAACTGCTGAATCATAGATCAGAAAGATCTCTTGTTTGACCTGTGAAATAGGTACCAATAAAAGAACGAAATAGTATCTAACCAATTATCGCTGCAGGAAGTGTGCATAATGATCAGCAAATTCAGTGCATAAGGGGGGAAGAAAAAAGAGCAGGAAACACACAATAGTGCTCTTCAAAGCTGGTTAGCTTACTTTGTTCTGTATTGACAGATACGCCACAAATTTGAAAGACAGAAAAAAAGCTTTGTACTGTTCATAATCACACAATAAACAAGCTCAGATTGCAAAATGCTACATCATTCATGCTTACAAAAATATACAAATTAGGGCTCAGAGTCATGACAGCACAAATCAAACAATTTGTTTGCTGCACCGATCATAGACATGATTCAAATTTCCTTTCCAAGCTCTAAGTCTTGCACTCAAAAGGTTTCACATTTTTGACACCTAACTTTGAAGCAAATGATGTTATGAATCTCATTTCTTTCCTATGGGGGATCTTGCGATACACCCAGAAACATAAACATCTTGCTGTTTTATTGTCAGAACAAATTTGCCTCAAAATTGGATCAAATTTACAGGTGCACAAATTAATTATTCAGAAAAGGTCAAATTCAGCTGACCTAATTCGACATTAATGATGAAATCTTCTGAAAATGGCAACATGCAATTAAACAAACTAACATTATTCTAATTCAATTTAGATGGATCCGTCCTGACAGAGGAGCTCTGCATATTTTCACGAAAGTTAAATGTGCTCTCATTACGACATCTACAATAAATCAATAATCCACAGGTTCACAGATCAAATTCTACATGAGTCACCTTTCTTCCTTGATACCAGCTTCACTATGCACAGCCCAATGTGCCACGTCAACCCTGACCTTTTTTTTGGGCAGGAATTTTGCCAATGGTGTATTCAGCATTTCTAATTCATAGTACAAGCTTCAAAAGTTAAGACAGAGAGAAAGATTTCGTTCCTGGGCTGTTTTAACATTTCCTTTTCAACTGCAGACTAAAGTTACTGAGGAGACTCAAGCTCAAATACTGCAGTCTGATCTCTTCTTCCAGATCTATACAAGCACGACAATTCTGTATTGAAGCTAAACATACAGTTCTATTACATAGTGATAACTATTAACTTGGACTACGTTCCCAAAGATAATGTACACAAAATACTTATCCAATAATCCACTGCATATCTAATGCATAGCAAAGCAACAAGTCCAGCTGCATAGGTCAAACAAATTTCAGCACTCCCTGCATATGAAAAGAATTTGACAAGTTTCCTACTAAGTAACAGACATTGGGAATGTGTTGCTGGAAAAGCACAGCAGGTCAGGCAGCATCCAAGGAGCAGGAGAATTTTGCATAAGCACTTCATCAGGAATCTGGCTGAAGAGCTTCAGGGCAGAGATGACCTGGGGGGGGGGGCGCACGCAGTGAGGGGGAGACTCAATATATATTATAAACAGGATCCTAACTTTTTTCTATTTTAAAAGGCAAGTGTAAGGAGTTATGTTCTGATGCAAATCAGTTGGTCAAACTACTTGGTTTGAAACAAAATACACTTTGTTCATACACTATAATCAAAATACAGACAAAATTAAAAAAAGGAAGAATGGATTAACTAACTTTATCAAAATGCTTGACAAAATAATTTGTAGTAATTAATATAAATATTAACTATTTCAATATAGTAACATCCCATAAGCATACCCTTAAGCAAAGGAAAACTCAGTAAAATAGATCTCACGTGCAATTCTGGAAGCAGGAGGAGAACCTCAGCTTTTAGCGAGAAGAAAAACAGCTTCACATTCCACCCTCAAGACCGCAGCAACTGGTGAGATTTAAAAGCTAAAATAATCCTGGTTACGTAGGAGCTTGACCCCAGCCATTCAGGCCACTTCTACTGTTCCAACCTTTAACAAAAAAAACTAGGCCCCACATGCTGTCCCAACATTAAAAAACAGGACAAAATACACCTCTTAAAGCCAGATGGTGTCATCACACCTCCCCCTTTTGAAAGTTACCTATAAACAAAAATGACTTCATTTTTAAAATCCGTTACACTACAACACACATACATTACATTGACTCTAAGCATGGAAACATTGACTATTTCAGTCTGACATTTTTTCTTGCTACCTAACGCCGCTGTCTTTGTTCAAAGTCACAACAATGCACCGGCAATTGTTGATCTTTTGTCCTGCTATATGTATAATTTCAAATTGAATGACTGCAATAAACTTAACAACCTGGTATTTTTATCCAGATACTTTTCCAAAAACTTTAAGGGGTTAAAATCAGTATACATATTTGTCTCAGACACACGATTGGCATTAGAAATGTTGAAAGTTTGCAATGCCAACACCAAGCTCAAGGTCTCCTTCTCAATTGTGGATTTTTCTCTGCTGATGACTATTCAATTTTCTGGAAAAATACCCAATAAGTCTTTCTATCTTCTTGTTGACTTCTTTGCAAGAGTTCAACACCAACACCCACATCATTCACATCGATACCCACCTTGGTTTTGCATAATTAGTGTAGCCAAAAATGGGATAGTGCTTAACAGAGCTTTCAAGCTGTCAAATGTCTTCTGACATTGCTCCATCCACTGAAATGTTCTGCACTTCAACAAGTCAGTCAGTGGAGTAATGAAACTGCTAAAATTCAACACAAACTTCTGATAAAAACTCAGTCTCAGGAACCAGAACATTCCCTCTTGAATAACCTTTGGTTTCACATCCCATGGGGCCATTTGTCCACTTCCAATAACATGGACCAAGAACGTGATTTAGGCTTTTGTGAACTCATTCTTAGCCAGGTTTATCACCAAGCCTGCCTCCCAAAGTCATTTCAACAATTCCAACAGATGCGCCAAATTTTCCTTCCAAGTATGACTAAAAATCATCAGATCATCAACGTACACCATACAAATGGATAATCCCAAAATGACTTTATCTGTTAGCCTTTGAAAAGTGGCTGGAGCATTTTAAATATCAAACTGCACGTCTTTACACTGGTACAGTCAATTCGATGTCACGAAAGCTGAAATGTCTTGGTTTTTTCAGATAAACGTACCTGCCAGTATCCTGAGTAAATCCAACTTGGAAATAATACTTTGCTTGTCTCACCTTCTCAATACACAGTCTTCCAGATGGAGTTTAATTCAGATAAATGTGAGGTGCTGCGTTTTGGAAAAGCAAACCTTAGCAAGACTTATATACTTAATGGTAAGGTCCTAGGGAGTGTTGCTGAACAAAGAGACCTTGGAGTGCAGGTTCATAGCTCCTTGAAAGTGGAGTCACAAGTAGATAGGATAGTGAAGGCGGCGTTTGGTATGCTTCCCTTTATTGGTCAGAGTATTGAGTACAGGAGTTGGGAGGTCATGTTGCGGATGTACAGGACATTGGCTAGGCCACTGGTCCCCCTTCTATTGGAAGGATGTTGTGAAACTTGAAAAGGTTCAGAAAAGATTTACAAGGATGTGCCAGGGTTGGAGGATTTGAGCTGTAGTGAAAGGCTGGGGCTGTTTCTCCTACAGCGTTGGAGGCTGAGGGGTGACCTTACAGAGGTTTATAAAATCATGAGGGGCATGGATAAGATAAATAGACAAAGTCTTTTCCCTGGGATGGCAGAGTCCAGAACTAGAGGGCATAGGTTTAGGGTGAAAGGGGAGAGATATAAGAGACACCTAAGGGGCCACTTTTTCATGCAGAGGATGGTGTGTGTATGGAATTAGCTGCCAGAGGAAGTGGTGGAGGCTGGTACAATCGCAACATTTAAAAGGCATTTGGATGGGTATATGAATAGGAAGGGTTTGGAGGGATATGGACCAGGTGCTGGCAAACTGGACTAGATTAGGTTGGGATATCTGGTCGGCATGGACGAGTTGAACTGAAGGGCCTGTTTCTGTGCTGTACATCTCGATGGCTCTATGAATGTGGAATAGGATATGTAATGACTTTACAATAGTCCACACATTGGGCACTACCTGGTTTTGACTATGGGTTAGCTCCATCTGCTGCAACTCACTTTGATTATATTGTCTTTGAGAATGTGTTCAATCTCTTTTGGAACCTGTGCCAACTCAGAGGTTGAAGTCGAAGGATGTTGCTTAATTGGAACAGTATTTCCTTTTTCTTCATTGTGGGTGTAGCTGGGAAGTAGTAATTTCATGACGCACAAAACTCTCCAAGTGATTGTATTAACTCTTTCAGGTCATTTTGATTTCCCTGTGGAATGTAACTTAACTTATCCCCAATTTTGAGACCTTCTTCACTATCCAATTTAATTGAGGAATGTCCAAATCAAAACCATTGGAAGTTGGTTCTTCACTCTGTGCTGTAATCAGTAACATATTCTCCTCTGGCTTTCCTTCCCAAAAGACCTTTTCACCATATTCACTTGACACACAGATTTATTCTTTCATGGCATTGTTATCAAATAATTCACTTCACTAAATTTCTTTTCAATTTGATCAGGCTCATTAAATCTAGCTGTTAAAGGTTTCCCTACCACTGGGAGTAACATGAACACTATCTCCATGAGCAAAATTACAAATTAAGATTTCTGTCTGATTTCTGTTTTATATGATATGATTCTGGGTAACCTAAAATGGAGGATGGGGAAAAAATGTAGCTGTAGGAGCTGCTCCTTTTTTTGGAGGTATTTCCGGTGTTGAAGCTCATTTTCTCAAATTCTAGGACCAGTAATCACTGTTTTATAAGGTTTGCATCATTTTGAAACTTTGGGGGAAAAAACATCAAAACAACAGCACTTTTAAAAGGGAGGAAGACAGATTAAGGTGGTGACCACATTGGAAGTGAATCAAAAGGAGAAACAAACGTGCTCTATGGTCTGACCCAGCAGTGAATCTGCACAGCTGACTACTCTGCTGATTGATTTCAAGTATTACTGGACAAAGGCACCGTCTTAAGAAAAATTAACATGTGGCAAAACTCTCAGCTGATCTTGGAGAAACCTGTATCTTAGAGCTCACAGCAGGGCAGTTGCTAAGTGGCTAGTTTTAAAGTGCAACCTTACTTTTCTTGCAAATCTACAATAGTGAGTAGAGTGGGTTCCATTTTAATGACATGTTTTATTGAGATCTGTCCCTTGATTAAACTTTAAAACTATAAAATATACGTACTAGGTGAGCCTGGAGCAGTGGTTTTTAAGAATAGTAAGACTGCGCTATATTCTGGGACTATAGATTGTTAAGGAGTAAAGATGACCTTTAACAGAGTGAGATGCTCTTCTTGTCAGATGTGGGAGAGTAGGTAGAGTTTCCATGTTACTGGTGATTATATCGACAGGAAGTATGTTTGGCTGCAAACCCTATCAGGTCGCATGGATCAGTTAGAGCGGCAGTTACAAGCAATGAGGAATTTATAGAAGCGAGGGTGTGGGATGGACGGCAGTTGCAGGAAGGGAGATAAAGCAGACAGAGAGTCAGGTAGATGGGTTACCTCCAGGAAAGATAGTAGAGGAGGCCGGTCATGCAGGAGTCTTCTGTGGCTATCCCCATTTTAAACAGTTATGCTCTTTTGGAAAGTGTAGGGGATGATGGACCCTCAGGGGAATGTTTTCCTACTCGCTCATACCTGATACACATTCTCAAGGGTATGGTTGGGAACATGGGACTGGGATATCATAGCAGCTACAGAGATGTGACTCAGGGATGGACAGGACTGGCAGTTTCAAGTTCCAGGCTAACAGATGTATAGGAAGGATAGAAAAGGGAGGAGGGGGAGTAATCCACATATTGCAACTGTTGAGGATCCTCCTTTTTGATTAGGGACAACATTAAGGCTGTATGTAGGGAGGATATTCCTGACAATACATCCAGCGAAGTTATTTGGTAAGAGCTTGGAAATAAGAAAGAAATGATGACCATCTTATTGGATTGTACTACAGAACCACCCCCCATCTCGCCCCCCAGGTTTTGACAGAATGAAGCAAGAACTTTCAAAAGTTAATTTGGGCACAGATATTTGGAGGTAAAGGGATGGTTGGAAAATAGGAAGCCTTTGAAACTGAGAAAATGAGAGTCCTGAGACAGTTCCAGAAATTGAGGTTTCAATCAAGAATAAGACGGAAGCATATTACAGTAAAGATTATGTGAATCCATAGAACATTATAAAGGCAGTAGAAGTATACTTAAGAGGGAAATCAGGAAGGCAAAAAGGGGACATTAGGTGTCCCCTTTGACAAATAGGGTTAAGGAGAATCCAAATGGATTCTACAAATACATTCAGGACATAAGAATAATTAAGGAGAGAATAGGTACCCTCACAGCTCAGAAACAGACCCTTTGGCAATCCAAGCCTCCGCCGATCCATATCCTCTATCTCAACCTGTCTCCTATTTTGTAAGGGTCAGTATCCCTTTGCTCCCAGCCCATTCATGCATCTGTCTAGATACCCCTTAAAAGTATGCTATCTTGCCAACTCCTACCACCTCAGGTTGCAACATGTTCCAGGCACGCATCATCCTCTGCGGAAAGAACTCTTCCTCTCTCACTATGAACTGATGATCCCTAGTATTTGAGTCCCTCACTCTGGGAAAAAGCTTGTTGCTATTCACACTGTCTATACCTCTCATGATTTGTGACCCCAATCAGGTCCCCCTTCAATCTCCATCTTTCTAATTAAAATAAGCCAAAGTGACCCAACCTCTCCTCATAACTAGCACCCTCCATACCAGGCAACATCCTGGTGAATCTCCTCTGCACCCTCTCCAAAGCATCCACATTCTTTTGGTAATGTGGGGACCAGAGCTGTACGCAATATTCCAAATGTAGCTGAACTAAAACCTTAAACAACTGTAACATGACCTGCCAACTCTTGTACTCAATATCCTGTTCAACGAAGGAAAGCAGGTTGTATCCTTTCTTGACCACTCTATTGACCTGCATTGCCACCTTCAGAGAATAATGGACCTGAACACCCCGATCTCTCTGTACATCAATACTCCCCTGGGCTTTTCCATTTATAATTCACTCTTGAATTGGCTCTTCCAAAATGCCTCACCTTGAATTTGCCCTGATTGAAGTTCATCTGCCATTTTTCCGCCCAATTCTCCAAACTATCTATATTGTGCTGTATTCTCTGACAGTCCCCTTCACTACCTGTTACTCCACTAATCTTAGGGTCATCTGCAAACCACCTATACCTTCCTCCAGATCATTTATGTATATTACAAACAACGGTGGTCCCAGCATAAATCCCTGTGGGACACCACTGGTCACAATCGCCATTCCAAGAAACTCCCTTCCACTACTACTGTCTCCTGCTGCCCAGCCAGTTCTCTATCCATCTAGCTAGTACACCCTGGACCCCTTGCAACTGCACTTTCTTCTTCATCCTACCTTGGTGAACCGTATTAAACGCTTTACTGAAGTCAATGTATGTGACATCTACAGCCCTTCCCTCAATCAACTGTCGCTTCCTCCTATTAAGTTGGTAGTACGTGACCTTCTCTGCACAAAACCATGCTGCCTATCAGTGATAAACACTTTCTTCCAAATGGGCTGAGAGATGGCAAATGGAGTTTAATGTGGAAATGTGTGAGGTGATTCACTTTGGAAGGAGCAACAGGAATAAAGAGTATTGGGTTAATGCTGAGATTTTGATGAGCAGAGAGATCTTGGTGTCCATGTAAATACATCCCTGAAAGTTGCCACCCAGGTTGATTGCGTTGTTAAGGAAGCATACAGTGTGATAGCTTTAATTGGTAGAGGGTTTGGTAGAGCCATGAGGTCATGCTGCAGCTATAAAAAAACTCTTGGTACAGCCGCACTTAGAGTATTCAGTTCTGGTCATCGCATTATAGGAAGGATGTGGAAGCATTGGAAAGGATTCAGAAAATTTATTAGGCTGAAGGGAAGATCTTATGAAGAAAGGCTGAGGGACTTGAGGCTGTTTTTGTTAGAGAGAAGGTTGAGAGGTGACTTAATGGAGACATAAGATAAGCAGAGGGTTAGATAGGGTGGAGAGTGACAGCCTTTTTCCTCAGATGGTGATGGCTAGCATGAGGGGACGAGGCTTTAAATTGAGGTTTTATAGTTACAGGACAGATATCAGAGGTAGTTTCTTTACTCAGTAGTTGAGGGGTAGAACGCCCTGCCTGCAACAGTAGTAGACTCACCAATATTAATGGCATTTAAATGGTCATTGGATAAACATATAGATGAGAATGGAATAATGTAGATTAGATGGGCTTCAAATTGGTTTCGCAGGTCAGTGCAACAACATATTGTGCTGTCATGTTCTACGTTCTATGCCCTCATTTAGTCCTGTTAATTCCTCGTTTCAGATTGGTCCTACATTCCCGATATTCTTCCAAAGCTTCATCTATCTTCAGTTGCCTGAACCTTATGTATATTTCCTTTTGTCTCTTAGCTAGTCTCACAATTTCACCTGTCATCTATGGTTCCCTAATCTTGCTATTTCTAGCCCTCAGTTTCCATGGAACATGCATCTCCTGCACTAATCAAACTCTCTTTAAAAGCCTCTCACATATCAATTGTGGATTTCCCTTCAAACATCTGCTCTCAATCTACATTCCCCAGCTCCTGCTGAATTTAGGTATAGTTGGCCTTCCCCCAATTTAGCACAATTTCTTTTGGACCACTCCTGTCTTTGTCCATGAGTATCCCAGAACTTACAGAATGATGATCACTATTCCTCAAGTAATCCCCTATTGAAGCTTCAAGGGCATGGAAGATAAAGAATGCAGGGAAATAAATAGCGACATCTTGAAAGACTTCCATATTACAGAGAACTTGGTGCTGAACAGGGCTTAAAATGCATGAAGGTGGATAAATCGCCAGGATCTGATCAAAGTGTACCCTAGAACTCTGTGGGAAGCTAGGAAAGTGATTGCTGGGCCCCTTGCTGAGATGTTTACATTATCGATTGCCACAGCTGAGGTGCCAGAAGACTGGACGTTGGCCAAGATGGTATCACTTTTTAAGAAAGGTGGTAAGGAAAAGCCAGAGAACGAGAACGAGGTTGTTAGAGGGCAGGATTTACATGTAGTTGGAAAGACAAGGACTGATTTTGGATAGTCAACATGGCTTTGTGCATGGGAAATCATGAGATTTTTGAAGAAGTGACAAAGAGGATTGATGGGGCAGACTGGTGGTGAACATGATCCATATGGACTTAAGTAAGGCGTTTGACAAAGTTCCTCATGGTAGACTGGTTAGCACGGTTAGCTCACAGGAATAGAGGGAAAACTGGCCATTTGGATACAGAATTTCGAAGGAACAAAGAGGGTGGTGGTAGTGAAGGGCCACTTTTCAGACTGGAGGCCTGTGACAAGAGGAATACCAAAAGGATCGGTGCTGGGTCCACTGCTTTTCATCATTCATATAAATGATTTGCATGTGAATATATGAAGTACAGTTAGTAAGCTTGCACATGACACCAAAGTTGGAGGTGTAGTGAACAGCGAAGAAAGTTACTTCAGATTACAATAGGATCTTGATCAGATGGGCCAATGGGCCGAGGAGTGGCAGATGGAGTTTAATTTAGATAAATTTGAGATGCTGCTTTTGTAAAGGCAAATCAGGACAGGACTTAGACACTTAATGGTAAGGTCCTGTGGAGTGTTACTGAACCTTGGAGTGCAGGTTCATAGTTCCTTGAAAGTTGAGTCGCAGGTTGATAGGATAGTGAAAGAGTTTTCAGAATAGTTTCCTTTACTGGTCAGAGCATTGAGTACAGGAGTTGGGAGGTTATGTTGCAGCTCTACATGACATTGGTTAGGCCACTTTTGGACTACTGCCTGCAATTCTGGTCTCCTTGTCATAGGAAGGATGTTGTGAAACTTGAAAGAGTTCAGAAAACAATTTACAAGCATGTTGCCAGGGCTGAAGGGTTTGAGCTAAAGGGAGAGTCTGAATAGCTGGGACTATTTTCCCTGGAGCATTCAAGGCTGAGGGGTCACCTTAATGAGGTTTTACAAAATCATGAACACAGGGAGAATTAGCCACTTGGACACAGAACTGGCTCGAAGGAACGAAACAGAGATTGGTGGTGGTCATAGAATCCCTACAGTGTGGAAACAGGACATTTGGCCCAACAAGTCCACACTGACCCTCTGAAGAATAACCCACCCAGACCCATTCCCCTACACTATTACTCTATTATTTACCCTGACTAATGCACAAAACCTACACATCCCGGAACACTATGAGCAATTTAGCATGGCCAATTCACCTAAGCTGCACAGCTTTGGATTTTAAGAGGAAACCAGAACACCCAGAGGAAACCACGCAGACACGGGGAGAATGTGCAAACTCCACACAGACCTGAGCCTGAGCCTAGAATCGAACCTGGGTCCCAGGCGCTATGAGGCAGCAGTGCTAACCACTCAGCCACTGTGCCGATGGCTTTTACCTTGGGTGGAGTGAGTCCAAACCTACAGGGCATAGGTATAAGGTGAGGGAATAAAGATTTAAAAGGGATCTAAGAGACAACTTTTTCACAGAGGGTGGTGCGTGCATGGAATGAGCTGCCAGAGCAAGTGGTGGATGCTGGTACAATCACAACATTTAAGAGGCATCTGGATGGGTATAGGAACAGGAACGGTTTAGATGGATGTAGGCTGGGTGCTGACAAATAGGACCAATTTATTTAAGATACAGGATGTTCTGTTAAAACACATGTTTTGCTTTAACATGATTGATGAATTGGGTAAATTGTTTCTAAAGCGCAAACGTTTTATGATGTGTGCTGGACGCAATTACATTGCCAACACTTCAAGCATGCTTTTTCTATAACGCAGGGCTGCACAAGAATGCAGCCATTGCATTATAGAACAACTACGTGTACCCAGTTAGCATGGATGAGTTGGACAGAATGGGTCTGTTTCCATGCTGTCCATCTCTGACTCTAACATAACTCCACTGCATTCTGGGAAGAAAGTTTCACACAGTAACGGCATTCAGAAAACAATTCTAAATTCCATCTTATAAATGAGATCTCTTGTTCTTAAACAGTCTGCCATATTTCGTAAAAGAAAGAACTTGATAGTGAATCCTGAAGGCTACAAGCCTCAAAGTTGTGAAGCAGAAAAATGAGATGCTGTTCTTCCAGCTTGTGCTGAGCCTCACTGGAACACTGCAGCAGGCACGAGGCAAAGATGTTGGCCAGGGAACATGGGTGGTGTGCTGAAATGGCAGGCAACTGGTAGCTGGGGTCTGGATAGTTTTTGCAGACAGAAGACTGATTGGCAAAGCAGTCCCCCAGTCTGTGTTGTGCCCCCAGTGTAGAGGAGACTACATTGTGAGCAGTGAATAGCGTGACCAAAATTAAATGAAGTACAGGAAGGACAAGCTTCACCTGGCACTTGAATAGTGAGGAAGGAGAAAGTAAATGGGCAGGTGTTACAACTTGTACAATGACATGCAAAGGTGCTGTGGGGAGCTGTTGGAAATGGAGTCGTAGATCAGGGACTCCCTTAGGGAACGGTCCCTACACACTGCCAACAAATGAGGGGAGAAAACTCTCAGAGCGCTTTAGGGAACATTTCCGGAACACCCGCACCAATCAACCCTGCCGCCCTGTGGCCAAACCGCCCCCCCCAAACACTCTGCTGAGGACATGCAGGTCCTGGGCCTCCTCTACCACCGCTCCCTCGCCATCAATTCCTGGAGGAAGAATGTCTCATCTAAAACCTCGGGACCCTTCAACCCCATGGCATCAATGTGAACTTCATCATTTTCCTCATTTCCCCTTCCCCCCACTTTACCCCAATTCCAACCTGCCAGCTCAGCACCATCCTCATGACCTGTCCTACATGCCAATCTTCCTTCCCACCTATCTGCTCTACCCTCCTCTCCAAACTATCATCTTCACCCCCACTCCATCCATCTTACTCTTAGCTACCTTCTCCACAGCCCCAACCCCCTCCCATTTATCTCTCCACTCCGGAGGCTCCCTGCCTCATTCCTGATGAAGGGCTTTTGCCCAAAACATCAATTTTCCTGCTCCTTGGATGCTGCCTGACCTGCTGTGCTTTTCCAGCACCACTTTAATCTTGACCGAGAGGAGAATATGTGTCTAGATGTGGTATCCCATTGGAGGGACACCACTCCCTTGTCAGATCCACACCCCCCACCAACCCAACATCCACTCCCGGCACCTTCCCCTGCAACCGCAAAAAAATGCAAAACTTGTGTCCACACCTCCCCCGTCACTTCCCTCCAAGGCCCCAAGGGATCCTTCAATATCCATCAGAAATTCACCTGCACCTCCACACACATCACTTACTGCATTCGATGTGGCCTCCTATACAGGCCACCTACTTGCGGAACGTTTCAGAGAACACCTCTAGGACACCCGCACCAACCAACCCAACCGCCCCATGGCTGAACACTTTAACTCCCCCTCCCACTCTGCCAAGGACATGCAGGTCCTTGGCCTCCTCCATCGCCAGATCACGGCAACACGACGCCTGGAGGAAAAGCTCCTTATCTTCCTCCTAGAAACCCTCCAACCATAAGGGATGAATGCAGATTTCTCCACCTTCCTCATTTCCCCTCCCTCCACCTTTTCTCAGTCCCAACCCTCGGACTCAGCACCGCCTTCTCAACCTGCAATCTTCTTTCCGACCTCTCTGCCCCCACCCCCTCTCTGGCCTATCATCCTCACCTTAACCTCCTTCCACCTATCGCATTCCCAACGCCCCTCCCGTAAGTCCCTCCTCCCTACCTTTTATCTTAGCCTGCTGACGCACCCTCCTCATTCCTGGAGAAGGGCTTATGCCCGAAACGGCGATCCTCCTTCTCCTTTGATGCTGCCTGACCTGCTGCGCTTTTCCAGCAACACATTTTTAAGCTCTGATCCCCAGCATCTGCAGTCCTCACTTTCTCCTAGGCAAAACTAGGACTCATGTGGGTAACTCTGATCTGAAGAAAGTGAGAGGGGTTAAAGGAGAAGTTATTCAAAGTAAGGAAAAGCTCAGCCAGGTAGAAGAGGGTGCTGGAGGATGGGGGAGTGTGTTCAGTACTGGAACAAACCAACGGGTTTGGATAACATATCTTCATGCAACTTACACCTTGAAATACACCCAAGGCTTGGTTTACTCTTGCGTCAATGCCATTAATTCTTTAAATGGCATACAAGTCCCAAAGTATTTTCATGATAAAAGCTGTTGTTATAAAAACAATTTTTTGCAATTACAAAACCAGAATATTTCAATCTGCACAAGCCTTTTGGGTGTCTCAATTGTAATTACTTTTAAAACAAAACATCTGTATTCTCATCGCAATTACGTGCACCCAGAACACATGATTTTGAGAAACAGAACTGTCATAAAATAAAGGAGTTTTGAAACGTCACTACATCATTTCCTGCCAAGTTCTGACAAAAACTTATTTAGTATCAGCAGTAAATCAGGAAGGAAAGAATGAAGACTTTCACAACTGAATTCAGATTTCGCAATGCAGAAACATCTCATGCCAAGTCAGCTCTTCATATATATATACACACACACACACACACACAGATTGTCTCACTAACTGAAGAATTACAAACGGCACTAAACTTTGCTATCAGCCAACAACCCAATTGTAACATCATGAAAATCTTTGAGGAAGCAGCTGAAGATGATTGGGCCTAGGTCACTAAATTAAGGAACTTGGGTTCTTATGGCACAGTGGTAATGTCCTTGTCTGAGCCAGGAGGCTCAGGTTGAAGTCCCACTTGCTCCAGAGGTGTGTCATAATAGCTCTGTACAGGTTGCCTAAAAGATCTCTGACAAAGATGTTCTGAGACTGTGATAACTGGCGTCCAACAATCATAACCACATTCCTTTGTGTTCAGTACAACTCCAATCAGCAGAGAGCTTTCTCGCTGTTTTCCACTGACTTCAATCTGACTAAGAACTTCTTGATGCCAACCTGGTGAAATATTGCCCGGATAGCAAGGACAGTCTCTAACTTCCTTCATCTCTTTTGTCCATCTTTGAACCATACCTATAATGAGGCTTGGAGACGACTTGCCCTGGTGGAACCCATAGTACAGCATCATTAAGCAACTTTTAAGTGCCACTTCAGAAACTATCCACAATACCATCACTTAGTTAAATGGAGCAGAAGCTGACCCAATAGGATTTTGCCTGACTTTCTGTTGGTCAGACACATCTGGAAAATGGTACTTCTTTAGGTAAATGGAACAGGGAAGGAGTATGCTACTTTTGCAGTAAAGCCAGGAAGTTCCCACGGCCATAAACTTTGCTGTATTCAACACACCACTAATGTTCCTTAGATTTGTGCAGTAAATTGAATGAACTGTTAAACTAGTGTCTGATTTAGGGAAGGTGCAAGTCGAGACCCATCATCTACTCTGTACTTCTAGGTAAAGACAACTCCAATCCTTCAGTATTGTTTTCCTTTGGGCTCCACCATCATGGAGAAAGATGAAATTTGTGCAGCCCCTTCTCTAATTAATTGTTTCCTTGTTCACCACCATTTACAACAGAATATGAATCGACTACCTTGGGATTGCTAACCCTGTCTACTGAATGCATTTTCAGCTGTTAGTATGATGTAGTTCTGTTGTGGCTTTACCAGATTTACATGCCAAATATCTGTGCACTGCTATCGCCAACACTACTCATGTGACCCTCAGCTTGATGCTAGTGCAAGAAAAGATGATCTGCAACAGACTGTGAACTTACAGCTTGTGGTATATACACTGAAGTTCCCGATCTAGAGTTTATTCTGCACCAGTACTAGCCCAGATGTTGCTTCCAAATGGCATTCAATAGGCAAAAATTGGCAGAACGGCCATTAATGTTTTCTTGCGCATGGCTGCCCAGAGGCAAAGAAGCAATGTTGAGGATCACAGAGACCACTCACTCACTGTATATTACAGTACCTCCAACCAAGTGGGTCCTACTGGTGGTAGAGAGACTAAGACATTCAGTCATGCCTTGCAGCTGGAGCAGGACTACTTCAAATTGTTTCATAGAATCCCTACAGTGTGGAAGCAGGCCATTCGGCCCAACAAGTCAACACCAATCCTCCCAACAGCATCCCACCCAGACTTGCCCCTCTACCCTATCCCTGCAATCCTGCATTTCCCATGTCTAACCCACCTAACCCTGGACACAATGGGCAGGTTAGCATGGTCAACCTACCCAAACTGCACATCTTTGGACTGTGGTAGGAAATCTGAGCACCCGGAGGAAACTCGGGGAGACATGGGGAGAATGTGCAAACTCCACACAGACAGTTTTGAGAGGCTGGAATTGAACCCAGCTCTGACGCGGAGGCAGCAGTGCTAACCACTGAGCCACCGTGCCATTTGTTGACTACTCTGTGGGACCACTCCACCAATTTTGGCAAAAGCTCCAAGGTATTAATGAGCAGGGTCGACTGGTCTACCTTTCTTGTGTTCAGTGTCTAATGCAATGCGGAGATATCTGTCAAATGTATTCTCAGTAGACTTTATTTGTAGCAGTTAGACACAGCTAAGTGACTTACTCAGCCATTTCAGAAGGCAGTCATGGGTCAAAAGCTTTTACACTGGGTCTAGAGTGACATATTAGCCACATGCAAGGATGCCCCTAAAGGAAACTAGTAAACCAGGTGGGTTTTTAACCACAAATCTGCAGTTTCATGGAAAATACGAACCTTGATTTTTTTCCCAAATTGACTGCTTTTCTTTTAACTGATTACAGTTTCAAGCCAATCTATTTCTACAATAAGCATGTAGTTATGAGTGTTCAGATTACTTTGGGGTGGCACAGTGGTTAGCACTGCTGCCGAACAGCATCAAGGACCCAGGTTCGATTCCAGCCTCAGTTGACTGACTGTGTGGAGTTTGCACATTCTCCCCCTGTCTGCGTGGGTATCCTTCAGGTGCTCCAGTTTCCTCCCACAGTCCAAAGATGTGCAGGTCAGGTGAATTGGCCTTGCTAAATTGCCCATAGCGGTAGGTGCATTAGTCGGAGGGTAGTGGGTCCGTGTGGTTACTCTTTGGAGGGTCGGTGTGGACTTGTTGGGCCAAAGGGCCTGTTTCCACACTGTAGGGAATCGGATTTACTTTACAAAATCAATATAATTGACATTTCAGCCCAAAGTTTACATAGCTTCCAAAAGGAATTAAAGGACTGCAAACATCAGCATTCTAACCAAAGAAGTGCCACAGCAGTATCTGGGGACTGGGCACATAGGATGTTAGAAATTTAAGATTTTGCCAAGGATTAAACGGTGGAGAATACCTACATGACAAGCACGATTTTTCTTCTGGCGTGGGAATGAGTTAAGTGAACAGCAAACTTCATGCTACTATTAAGAACAAGAAATAGTGTAAAAAGGCTGTCAAGGTTACAGATTTGCAAAGCAGTCGACCTAAAATGAGTGATTTCACAGTGTTAAAATAATGGAGTTAAGTAGCAAACTGCAATGTGACTTGGGATTTAAGTACATGAATGATTTGTTTTTCATATTTCAAAAAGCTGACAAGGAAATTCCAAAACTTTCATAGAATGTTATGTGATAAGAATAGTCACGAAATAATAAGTATTAAATATCAGTCCCATTTTTGTACCGTATATTGGAATGTTTGCCCTCAACAGATTTTTCACTGCCCATTCACACAAGTCTAATTCACTAAAATAGTGAATCATGCAGAGGAAGCAATCTGTCAGTGCTCGTTCTTCATAGGCAGCAGTCTTTCAAATTTTATTATTCTACCATTTCCCTTCATAACCTCTTAGATTCTTCATTTGCTTTGGTAAAACTGAAGCTATAGCCTTGTTATCAATTGATCAAACAGCAGAAAAGCTTAAACAACAAACTTTATATCTTAGTTATAATTGCTAGCTCTTACTGCTATCACCTTGGTCAATCTTTGGTGTACCTATTGCAATATTCTGATCTTGTTTGTATCATGGGAAGCTCAGGATTGATCATATTATCTTAACTACAACAAATGTAAAATTCCAAATGCATTGTCAAAGGAATATAGGATTTAACAGTTTAATTAAGGACTTGATTGTGCAAATTAGAAATAGTACAGTGATGTATTACAATATAATACTGTCATCACTCCTTGTTCAAAACCAAAACAATGAAGCAAGTCGACTTAATAAAAAAATTAGCCAAGTAATTTAATGATATACCCAACTAAGAATAGATCAGGGAAACACTAACATGAAATTTATATTCCATTTTGGTCATTCTGACCAGAACAAAATATCTTCCCATAAACAGAGAACTGAATAAACTCTGAAACAGCAGTTTTTTTAATGAGTTCATCAAGCATCCAAGAAGTCAGTAGCAGTAAAATTGTCTTTGGAACAAGTTTCGACAGATTTATTTAACTGCATACAAAGTTGAAACTTTGACATCAATATGCAATAGTAAGCCCTTTACCCTTATAGGGTAAATCCAAACACTCAAATTATTTAGCAGACCATTAACAAGAGTGCATACACAAAAGGGGCAGCACAGTGGTTAACACTGCTGCCTCACAGCACCAGGGACCCGGGTTCAACTCCGGCCTCAGGAGTTTGCACATTCTCCCCATGTCTGCAAGAGCTTTCTGCGAGTGCTCTGGTTTCATCCCACAATTGGGGATACTGTTTTTCAAGTGCAAGCGTTTACAATGCCAATTCTTTACGTGCAGTTTCTCAAGACGCAATTTTTCTATAATGCAAGATTGCACAAGAACACAATCATCGCGTTATACAAGAACTACCCGTCAAATGCTATTCTATTTGAAAATGCATGTAGTAGTATGATAAACTGAAACAAATAAAAGATGACCTATCCACTGCTAATTTGAAAGTATATTTTGACCAGATGGGAGAAGGACTAAGTGGGGACAACTAAATTATACATGCATGCACCTTCCCTTTCTGTAAATTGCTGAAGACCATATTTACACATTGTTGCCAAATCTGTTTGGACATATTTCTTGAGATTGAAAACTATCAGTGGTTTCATTAAATGACACTTGTAACCTGTGCTTCAGAGGTAACCACACCCAAAGCCAAGATTTCCAAGCTAAATGTCCATGAAGTTGGATAGATCCAAAGGGTGCAGCTACATCTTATTCACAATAATTAGCAAGATAAATCTAACACCACTGAGTACTGCTCCAGCTTAACTTCAACTATTAGCAAAACTGTGGAAGATGTTACCAATGGGCACTTGTTTAATAATAACCTGCTCACCAATTAACCCAGAAACAAAGCTAACCTTCTAAGGACCAGGGTTCGAATCCCACTTCGGCAGATTGTGGAATTTGAAATCACTAAAATGTATCTGGAATTAAGAAATAAGAATTTACTGATCACCATGAAACTATTGTTGATTGTTAGAAAAACCCACCAGTATCCCTAAAGTCCTGCAAGGAAAGAAAAATGCCATCTAGTCTACATGTGACTCCAGAGCTACTGCAATGGGGTTGACTCTCAACAATGGCTTAGCAAAACGCTTGCTATAAAACTTTACAAAAAAAACAAAATCCCACAGACTATCTGGCATCAACTCAGGTACCAGAGTAGGCAACAGCAAAAGCAGCCCCAAAGTCCTTCTCACTAACGTTTGGCGGCCCATGCCAAAACTTGGAAAACTGACTAGTCAAGCAACAACCTGACATAGTCATACTCACAGAGTTACACCATATAAATGTCCCAAATACCTCCATCACCAACTCTAGATATATTCTGTCCAACCAGTAGGACAGACTAGCAGAGATGGCCGCACACTGGTATATAGTCGAGAGGAAGTTGCCCTTGGAGTCTTCAACACAGACTCCAGATCCCATGAAGTCTCATGACCTCAGGTTAAACATGGGAAAAGAAATCTCCTCTTGATTACCACATCGCGACCTCTTTTGGGTGATAATTCAATGCTCCTGAAAGGTGAGCAACACTTGGAAGCAGCACTGAAGGTCCTCTGCAGAATGTTCTCTGGATGGGAAATTTCAATGTCCACCACCAGGAACAGCACTGCATCAGCACTACTGATCAAGTAGCTGCTAAACTGGCTCTAGAGGTGGTAAGGGAACCAACAAGAGGGAAAAGCATATTTGACCTCACCCTTACTAATGTGCCAGCTACAGATGCATCTATCCACAATAGTCTCCACTAGGATTGGATGGTGGCCACCCCTACCAATGCTATCTATTACAGATATCTTTTGTTGAATTCAAATTCCACCACGTGCCATAGTTGCAACTGTGAAGACCCACCTTCACATTGAGAATACCCTCCATTGTGTTGTGTGGCACGATCACCATGCTAAATCGAACAGACTTCAAACAGGAGGACATGCCAGGAACATCCTATTAATACCTCATTACTCTACTCTCAATCATCAGTAAAATAATGCAACCTGTCAACAGCAGTGCTCCCAAGCAGCACCCGCTCTACAATAACCTGTCCAGTGATGTCTGTTTGGATTCCATCAAGGACACACAGTTTCTGATCTCATTACAGCTTTGGTTCAAACATGGATAAAAGAGATAAATTCCAGATGTTGACTAAGAGCGACTAAGACCATATTTGACCAAATGTGGCATCAAGAAGGTCAGCCGAGCACAAGTTCCTCAGGGCACTGTCCTAGGCCGAAACATAGTCAGCTGCTTTGTCAATGGCTTTCCTTCCATCTTAAGGTCTGAAGTGGGGATGACTGCACAATATTGAGTATCATTTATGACTCCTGAAGCAGTCCATGTTCACCTGCAATAAATCTAGATAATATCCAGGTTTGGGCTGACGAGTAGCAATAGCATTCATGCCACACGAATACCAGGCAATGACCATCACCAATAAGAGAATCTAACTACCACCCCTTGATATTCAATGGTGTCACCATTACGGAATTCCACAAGAACATCATTCTGGTGGCTATCATTGACTAGAAATTCAATTGGACGCACCACATGAACACAATGACTACAAGAGCAGGTCAGAGGTTAGAAATACTGCAGCTAGTAAGTCACTTCCTGACTCCCTAAAGCCTGTCCTCACTAGCATCAACGAGTGCAGCTCCAATAACACTCAAAAGGCTCGACACCATCTAGGACAAAGTAGCCACTTGATCAACACCGCATCCACTAACATCCACTCCCTCCACCACCAACCACTCTCAGGAGCAGCGGTCTGTACTAACTACCAGATGCAGTGCAGAAAATCTCCAAAGATCCTTAGGTAATATCTTCCAAACCCACGACATCTAGAAGGACAAGAGCAGCAAATACATGGGAAGAGCACGACCTGAAAAGTTCCCCTCCAAGCCACTCACCATCCTGATTTAGAAAAAGGATTTTCACTGTTCATTCACTGTCGCTGGGTCAAAATGCTGGCATTGTGGGTCTACCTACATGTGGACTGCAGCAGCTCATGACCTCCTTGAGGAGGAACAGGGGATGGGCAATAAATGCTAGCCAGCCAGTGACTGCAACAAGGAGCCCAAATCCTTCACAGGGCCATGTGATGTTAGCATTGTAGGGACACAGAAACACTAACTAGATCTGTGGAAAGGTCCTATCGCACTCTCAGCTACTTCCCAGTCTCACACCCCTCCCATTTATCTCACCACACCCTCCAAGGAAACACTGATGTCCTGACCAAAATTTATCCCTCAATGAATTTCAGCGAAACGAAATCTGGCAATTGCCAACTCATTGTTTGTGGAGTCTTTCTTAAAACGGAGAGTACATTCCAGACATTACTTACTAAAGCAACAGGGAACAATGCGAAAAACTCTACATAAACACAATTCTTTTCCTTCTATTAACAATTCTAAAATCATTATGTACCAGGGGAAATACTCACTAGTGACTGAAAGATAGTAGAGGAAAACTGTTGCAGTTGTTGACACACATTCATCCCTCAAGCCTGTGGACATCACCGCAGGTGTTCCACAGGACAGAGTCCTAGACTTACACATCTTCAGCTCCGTCATCAATGACTTTCCCTCAGATTATAGAGTCTGGTAATAAAAGTAGCCTTCAGCTATAATTGCAAATCTTCAGGTAATCAAGCAGCCCATGCCCCCACAAATGAACTCAAGGTCAACATCCAGCATTTGGCTAAGGGTCAATCAATATTTGCATCAGAATTGCCAAGCAATAATCACCTTCAACAAGAGAAATCAGAACCAGCATTTTATGGCAATACCATTGCCAATTAGATTACTTAGTGTGGAAACAGGCCCTTCAGCCCAACAAATCCACACCGACCCGCCAAAGCACAACCAACCCAGACCCATTCCCCTACATTTACCCCTTCAGCTAACACTACGGGCAATTGAGCATGGCCAACTCACCTGACCTGCACATTTTTGGACTGTGGGAGGAAACCAGAGTACCCGGGAGGAAACCCACGCAGACACGGGGAGAACATGCAAACTCCACACAGTCGCCTGAGGCGGGAATTGAACCCGGGCCTCTGACTGAGAGACAGCAGTGCTAACCACTGTGCCGCCCTAAGTACTACTTCCACTACCAATATCCTTGGGGTTGTCATTGACCAGAAGCTCAACTGGACCATCCATATAAATTAACTGAAACACAGCTAAGATGTCTTGCTGTTGATTTTATTCATCTCTCAATTATCTACAACCACATCACTACCTAAATGGTTAGCCAAGAATATAATGCAACACAAAAAAAAATGGACAAGGAACAAGCATACACCAACTAGATTTTTGAGTCTGCTACTCTGCCATTCATGACTCATCTAATGATTCAATATTCTCACATACTCCTGAGAACCTTCAGTCCTATTGCTCAGAATCTGTACCTTCAAAATATTCACCACCTTATGAGGAAGAAAACTCTAAAGGCTCACGGTTCTTACAGAAAAATAATCATCATTCTCTTAAATATGCAAACCCTCATCTTTAAATAGTGACCCCTAGTTCCAAATTGTCCCCTTTTAAGTCTCCTCATGCCCTTTTATGTTTCAATCAAGTCATCCTCTTCTAACCTCCAGTGGATAAGTCAAACCTATCCAACCTTTCTTCATAAGACCACTTGACCATTGTAGGTTTCAGTAGGTCTTCTCAGAACTGCTTCCAACACATTTACACCCTCCCTTAAATAAGGAAACAAATATTATGTATAGTTCAAAAATAGAAATTACTGGAGAAACCCAACAGATCTGCAGCATCTATAAAGAGAAAACAGTTAACATTTCAAATCTAGTGGTCCTTCTTTAGAACTGTACATGGTACTCCTGAAATGGTCTGAAGCACAACATCTCTACTTTTGTACTCAGTTCCTTCACAATAAACAATATCATCCTATGAGCTTTCCTAATCATTTGCAGTGCCTGCATATTAATATTCTGCAATTTATAGACTAGGATACCTCTACATCTCAAGCTTCACAATCTCTCACCATTTAGATAATATAATTATTTTTTATTCTGTCAGTGGACAAACTCACGTTTTCCCCACATTGTACTCCATTTGCCATATCTTAGCCCCAGCTTTAACCTACATGCATCCACTTGTAGCCTTATGTCTCTTCATTGGTCAGCAGCCAATTCATCAACTTTAAAACCCCTTCCTTCCACCAATCATACTATAGTTTTATGAATGCACCATTAGCATCTGCCAGCACTGCTGCAACCAAATACAATTGCTCAACAGTATTTCCAAGTCAGTTGTTCCATAGCAAAGGTGGGAATGTGAAAACTATCCATAGCCTGAAGCCACAAGCAGACATAACAATGGCGTTTTGATTGTGAGTAAACATGCAAGTGCAACCTTCGCAATTTTTGCATAGAGTTGATTGTTTAGAAACAAGCTATTATGTCCCAACACTTAGTGTTTATCCTCCACAAGTACCTCCTCCCATCTGCTTCATCACACCCCAACAGCAGACAATTTTCCATCACTATGAGGTTTTGACAAATTAACAATTTCTGCAAGCTAAACATTTACTCAGAAAAATCAATGACAAACCATGAACTTCAAAGCACTGAAATCATTTTTAATCAGTCAATATCCTAGTCAGAAGACCACAGATATTGGTTGACTCCTATTTCTACTCTCTAAATTATAAGACAACAACAAAATAACAGGTTCCATATAAATGTCACTGCATATAATGCTGAAGTCAGGCTAAGTGTTACCCAACTCTGCAATTATAATGACAGTTTCATATTTTAATGACTTGTCTCTTCAGTGTAATGCTGTAGTACCTCATGAGTAAATGATATTTCATTAAAGGGAAATTGTTTGCCTATATAAATGAAAAAAATAATGCCAGCTCTTCACCCTCCTATTATCCACACAGTTCACATTACCCATTGGGAGCTAATTTTCACAATAAATGATTTATCTAAAGCAGATGTCAGATTGCAAACTAATTTCAATAATTTTAATGTCCATTGACATCTAAGTGGCAGCTGTCCCGTGGAATAGTATCCAGAACAATGTGATCACAATGATCAAGTTTGTAAATGCATCGCCAAGTAAAACATAATTTTCAGGCTGCTTATTGCTAAGAGAGAGCCACCGACAGACATTAGGTTTCAAGATGGTGAAAAGGGCTTGAATTAGGAGGCTTCTGCTGTCTTGGGAGCAGAGGAGGAGAAGAACAGGAATGTTAAACCATTTTTAAGAATGGCCTCGTTGTACAATTGGCGACAACTTTTGCTGAATCCCCATGGAGAGAGTAAGCTGACAAAGGACTATACTCAATTACAGTAAATGATGGCACATCTGGCAGCACCAACTGGGTTTAAAAGTCGCTTAAATATTGTAAACTCCCACAACTGGGAAACTCTATTTTAGCTGCCAGACAGTAAATCAATTAAACTCATCCAAGCAGCAGAGAAGTCACGCCTTTTCATGGTAACAAACAGCTATAAACACTGCCAACATGGATATATGCCAACAGTGAGGATTGGAAAGTAAAGGAGAAGCAGTGGATCAGTGCAGTTGTATTTTCAAAAAAAAAGATACAAACAAGAGGATATTACACACAATTAGGGCAGATGGAATTGAAGGTAACAATATTGGCAGAGTGTTATGGTAATGTGCCATACATCAAGTCCACTTTCCCAAAGTCTTAGCAAACGTTGAGGACTTAATTTCATCAAAAGTATCTCAAATTTATCTGACTTTCAAGACCAAGTCTGGTAGGATGCACAGATTAAATTCCTATGCTCAACAAGAATTCTTATTTATTACAAGATATTAGACTACAGCTACAGGTAAACAGAGATAAACATTGGCCATCTTCCTTCCCACTTATCTGCTCCACTCTCCTCTCTGACATCACTTTCGCCCCCACCTTCATCAATGTATCGTATTCCAAGCCCCCTCCCATTTATCTCTCAGCACCTTTGGCCCACCAGCCTCATTCCTGACGATGGGCTGATGTCAGAAACGTCGATGATCGATATGGAAAGCAGTAAGGCTTTCAACAAGGTTTCTCATGGTAGATTTTTTAGCAAGGTTAGATCACATAGAATAGAGGAATTTGGATACAGAATGACTCAATGATAAGTAGTGGGTTAAGAGGGTTAGTTTTCAGACTGGAGGCCTGTGACCAGTGGTGTGTCATAAGGCTAAGTCCTGGGTCCGCTGCTTTTCATCATTTGTATAAATGGTTTGGATATGAACATAGAAGATATGGTTAGTAAGTTTGCAGATGACACCAAAATTGGAGGTGCAGTGGACAGCAAGAAAGGTTACTTCAGAATCCGAGATCTTGATCAAATGGTTCGGTGGGCAAATGAGTGGTAGATGGAGTTTAATTCAGATAAATGTACGGTGCTGCATTTTGGAAAGGAAAATCAGGGCAGGACTTACATAATTAGTGATAAGATCCTGAGGAGTGTTGCTGAACAGACACTTTGGATTTCACATGCACTGTAATAACTGATTCAGTCAATTACATTTTGAAAAAAAATGGCAAAACATATCAGCTATTGAATAAAAATAAACTACATTCTGACATGAAACAAAACAGATCATGCAAAATTATCTTATCCTATCACAGAATTATACAGCACAGAAGAAGCCTTCAGCACATCAAAAACATAATACTATCTATACTAGTCCATTTTCCCACTTTGGACACATTATAAAACTTCAAGTAGCTTTGAAATGTTGTGAGGCAATGCATTCTAGACTCCCACTAACTTCTGGTTGAAACTTTTTTTTCCTCAAACCCCTTCTAAACCTGCTGCCTTTCACTTTAAGATTATGCCCCCTTGTTATTGATCCTTCAACTAATGGGATCAGCTGCTTTCGATTCACCCATCCATTTCCCTACATTCTATATCTTCCATGTCGTTTTCCACAGTAAATAGTGATGCAAAATACTCGTTTAGAGTCTCCCCTATCTCCTGTGGCTCCACACAAAGATGACCTTGCTCATCTTTGAGGGGCCAGATTCTCTCCCTTGTTACCCTTTTGCCCTTAATGTATTTGTAACAACCCTTTGGATTCTCCTTAATTCTATTTGCCAAAGCTATCTCATGTCCCCTTTTTGTCCTCCTGATTTCCCTCATAAGTATATTCCTATTTTCTTTATACTCTAAGAATTCACTCAATCTCTCCGGTCTATACCTTACATATGCTTCCTTCTTTTTCTTAACCAAACCCTCAATTTTTTTTTTGAGTCATCCAGCATTCCCTACACCTACCAGCCTTTCCTTCACCCTAACAGGAATGTACTGTCTCTGGACTCTCAATCTCATTTCTGAAGGCTTCCCATTTTCCAGCCCTACCTTTACCTGCAAACATCTGCCCCAATCAGCTTTTGAAAATTCTTCCCTAACACCGTCAAAATTAGCCTTCCTCCAAATTAGAACTTCAACTTTTAAATGTGGTCTATCATTTTCCATCACTATTTTAAAACTAATGGAATTATGCTTGCTAGCCCCTATGTGCTCCCCCAATGACAGCTGAGTCACCTATCTTACATCCCAAGAATGGGTCAAGTTTTGCACCTTCTCTAGTAGGTACATCCACATATACTGAATCAGAAAATTGTCTTGCACACACTTAACAAATTCCTCTCCATCTAAACCTTTAACACTATGGCAGTCCCAGTATATGTTTGTAAAGTTAAAATCCCCTATCATAACCACCCTATTATTCTTACAGATAACTGAGATCTCCTCACAAATTTGTTTCTCAATTTCCCATAGACTATTAGGAGGTCTATAATACAATCCCAATAAGGTGATCATCCTTTTCTTATTTCTCAGTTCCACCCAAATAACTTCCCTGGATATATTCCCAGCAATATCCTCCCTCAGTACAGCTGTAACGCCACACCCCCTCTGGGCGGCACGGTGGCTCAGTGGTTAGCGCTGCTGCCTCACAGCACCAGAGACCCGGGTTCAATTCCCCCCTCAGGTGACTGTCTGTGTGGAGTTTGCACATTCTCCCCCCATGTCTGCATGGGTTTCGTCCTGGTGCTCTGGTTTCCTCCCACAGTCCAAAGATGTGCAGATTAGGTAAATTGGCCATGCTAAATTGCCCATAGTGTTGTTAGGTGAAGGGGTAAATGTAGGGGAATGGGTCTGGGTGGGTTGTTCTTCAGAGGGTTGATGTGGACTTGTTGGGCCGAAGGGCCTGTTTCCACACTATGTAATCTAATCTAATCTAATCTTGCCTCCCTTTCTGTCCTTCCACTCGAGAGTCCCCAACACAAATCAACCTCTTGGAACCCAACGTACCCAGCATAGTCACAGAAGACTCCGGCACAACCTGCCTACCTCTTTTAGCTTTCCTGGAGTTAACCCTTCTATGTGACTGTATCTGCAACTTTTCCCCCTTCTTATAACTGCCATCCATCACACCTCATTGCCTCTAACTGTCTCTCTAGCCAATCCATTTGATCCCATTTATAAAAATCACAAAAAGCAGAGGTCTCAGAACAGATGCCTGTGGAACACCATTGGTTACCGACCTCCAGGCTGAACACTTTCCACCTACTACCACCCTGTCTTCTGTGGTCCAGGTGAGTTCTCCTTCTAATTCTCTCATGGGTATTGGTGGCAGGCCAGTATTTATTTCCCATCCATAACTGTTCTGCTGCCTTTTTGAATTATGATGGACTTTACTGATAATTTGCCAATGGAGCTGAAGAATGCCTAACTACCTTTTGATTTCCAAATCTATCACCGTTTCTACCCCTGAGCTCCAGCACTTAGTCTCATTCTGTTATTATAATATCAAGATCTCTTCCCTCCAACTCGTGAATGTATTTGTCAGCTGGTAAAGCTACCTGGGTACAGAGGGTGGTATAACTTCAGCTGAAAGGAAACAGTGCAAACAAAATACAGCTGTCACCATTAGCCAAGGTGCCTCCAGCCTTGTCATTCTTTAAACCACAGCTGGAATTTGAATCCTCACTGTGTGCAATTTGTGAGGAATTTGATACTAATAGAGTATTCGCCCTTGTCCATAAATGCTCCAAAACTGGGTTCAATATTCATCTCAACTCCCTCTTTAATCAAATTAGCACAAATAAAATAGTATTTTGTGCTTCAGGCAGCAATCTAATTTACCAGATCAGTTATTTTATTCACTTGGAACAACATGGCCAAATTCAAATTCAAAAATCAGTTAAGAACTGCAAAGCATATGCTTTATCAATGCTGCATTTAAACCAAACTGCAAGTAGAGCTGTACTTAATGCATGGTAGGAAATCACAGAAGCCCTACAGTGCAGAAGCAGCCTATTTGGCCCATCAAGTCCACACTGACTTCTGAAGAGTACCCCACGCACTGCCTCACTGTAACCCTGCATTTCCCATGGTTAATCCACTTACTCTGCACATCCCTGAATACTATGGGCAATTTAGCACAGCCAATTCATCTTGCCTGCACATCTTCAGAGGGTGAGGGGAAACTGGAACACGAGAAATAACCCACGCAGAGAAGTTGCAAACTCCACACAGACAGTCACCCAAAAGTGGAACGGAACCCAGGTCCCAAACGTGTGAGGCAGAAGAGCTAACCGCTGAGCCACTGTGCCATGCCAGTGTTAACACTATTTAAAAATGGCTTGACCTAACTGCTCCACTGACACACAACTGCACCCAAACATTTGTGTCTCCAAGTCAATTATTAGCATACGATGCATTTGCATTTGATATGCAAATTACTTAAAATCAGACAATACCTTTGTTGAAAGCAACACCACACAGACAAAAGGCATGTTCTGATAAAGCTCTCAGACATTTTGATGAGTTATGCAAGGGTACATTTTGATAGATTATTTCCACTGCTCAAGAGATTATACAAGGACATAAAACTATAACCACGAAAGATGGAGAGACAATAATGCTTTGAACAGACGATGTTACAACAAGGAATTCTCTGCCACAAAATGATTGCTGAAACAGAAATTAAACAATGCTTGAAAAGATATTAAACAATATGCTCAAGAACTGAGCTGAAGACAATAATTACAAACAAATAATAGAATCCCTACAAACAGGCCATTTGGCCCATCAAGCCCACACCAACCTCAGAAGAAAATGCTGGCAGCCTTGAGTTAATTAGCTGTAACCTCCTTTGACTCCACAAAATACACAGAATAAGTACATGTAACTGATTCAGTAACTCTACTTTGCTAGTTATAGTAATCCTTTGAATATTTGCAGCACATTTTCAATTTATTTAATGACAAGTGCCTGAAATGCCATTTCAAATTCAGGCTCAACATCATAATGAAAAAGCAAAGAACAACGGATACTGGAAATCAAACCAAAACAGAATGCTAGACAAATTCAGCAGGTCTGGCAGCAATTAAAGAGGATGGTGAGGAGGGAGGAAGTAAAAAGGCAAATGTTACACTTTATACGATTGTCTGGAAGGTGCCATGAAGGTATGGAAAGGTGCTGGTCTGGATCAGCAGATCACGGTATCCCAGAAGGAACAATCCCTGTGGAACACAGACAAGTGAGACAAAGCTGTTCCATTAGCAAGGTTAGGTTGTCCTTGATTTTTTTTCCAGAGAGATTGTAAATGACACAAGGTCCTGACCAGTCTTGAGTTTGGATGGATTTTAGGGCCAATTTGTTTACAGCCAACAGATACTGCCTCAGGCAGGGGGCTTTCAGGTTTTGAAAAAACCTTGTATCATAAAAGGGGTGTGGCCAGTTCTAGCAGCTTTTTTTTAAGGTTTGGTTTAATGCAGCAGTGAGTGTGGATGTGAGAGAGAAGAAAAGGCTGCTGGAGTCGCTCTCTCTCTCACTTCAAGCCTGTAAGATCTTGTTTGATTCTACCTTTTGTGCAAGGGGTGTTTATGGGGATTCTTGCAAGTAATTTGGAACTGCATCATTAAGTTGGGATAGTCTGTTGGGTTTTTGAATAAATTATTCGGTATTCTCTTTTATATTCTGTGTGTTTCATTCAGTAATCATGTCAATAAATTCTATTTTGTTTAAAACTAAGTGGTTTGACCAGCTGATTTTCTCCTGAAACATCCACTGCGCACTTGCTTAAAACAAATGCAAAGTTAGGGTCTGGGTTATCTTCTTGAAATGTTTTGAGGAGTCTGGTCTGGTCTATAACACAAGGGAGGGGATCGGAATATGCATCTGAATGTGGAATCCCACTGGAGGTGGTGAAAAATGGGGGTTTATGATCCTTCAGATGCAGCGGTCGGTGGGGTGGGAAGTATCGAGTGATGGACCCTATCAGTGTTGTGGGAGGGAGGTGATGAGGGCAGAAAGGGGGGCAATGGGTCAGACCTGGCTGAGGGTCCTCAACTACAGCAGCAGGGAAGACTCGGCAGAGGAAAAAAAGCCGGACATTTCTGGGGTTCCCTATGGAGAAGGAGCAACTGGGAGAATGGGATGGACTATTTAGAGGAAGCAGGGTGTGAGGCTGCCTAGCTACCGTAGCTGTGGGAGTCGGTGGGTTTGCAATGGATATCAGTGGCCAGCCAATCTCCAGAAGTGGAAACCAAAATGTCATGTATGGGAAGGGAGGAGTTAAAGATGGATCAGGTGAGGACAGAGTGGATATTGGAAGCAAAATTGATTTTAAACATTTTCCTATTCCAGTCAATAGAGGAAAACAGAATCAATGTACCGGAAAAAGAATCAAGTACATGCATATGCATGGTCCAAGTAATATTGGAACAGGGAATGTTCCACATAGCCCACAAAGAAACAGATGTAATTGGGGCCCTGCACATACCCATGGCCACATCGTTGATCTGAAAAAAGTGAGAGACTTTAAAGGAGAAGTGTTCAAGGTGAGGAGAAGCTCACCTAGCAGAGGGTGGTGGTGGTGGATGGAGATGTTTCAGACCTTCTCTCGAGCAAGCAGCACCGAGACCGGAGACCGGAGACCATCCTGATAAGAGATTGGCACATAAAGGGATTGAACATCCATTGTGCAGTGTATCTGTAAACTAAAAATTCTGAAACTGATGTAAAGCATCAAATTACAGATGTAAGTGGCAAGGGACTGGACAAAAGTATAGAAAATCATATCAGGAAAGGAGGAAATAAGTTCTGTGGGGCAGGAATAATGGGTTTGCACTTCAAGATCATCCTCGTCCATTTCAGATATTTCCCACAGAACACTACCATGTTCCCCTCACTCCCCAATCTGCATTTCTCAGGAACCATTTCCTCCATGACATACTAGTCCATTCATAGATGATCACCAACACCACCCCTCCTTCCAATGCAACCGCAGAAAATTCAATACCTTCTCCTTTTCCCGACTCACCATCCAACAGCCTAAACAGTTTTTCCAGGTTAAACAGCATTTCACCGTACCACCTCCAATCTGGTCTATGCGTTCATTGCATCCAATGTAGCCTACCCTACATTAGAGAAACCAAATGTAGACTGGATGACCACTTTGCAGAACACCTCCGGTCTGTGTGCAAGTATGACCCTGATCTTCCTGTAGTCAGTCATTTCAAACAGCATCCTGCTTGTCTGTCCCCAGCTTGCTTCAATATTCCAGTGAACAACATCTCATCTTCAGACGAGGCACTTTCCAACTCTCTGCACTTGATATCGAGTTCAGCACCTTCAGATTTCCTCCCTTTTTTGACTAAGTCACCATGTCATCTCTCCCCCTGGTCCCACTGGAGGAGGCAATCTGTTCTTTCTAGCTTGGCAGTTGGACAGACCATTGTTCTGCCATTCTCACATTCCAACCATTTAATCTGCATTATCAGCACCCTTTCTCCCTCAGCATGCCACCTCCAAATTATTGCATGAAATCTGCCCCAGCCACACTTCACATTAGCTCTGACGAAGAGTCATCTAGACTCAAAACGTTAGCTTGCTCTGTCCGTGAACACTGCCGAACTCGTTGTGATTTTTCAGCATTTTTTGTTTTCAATATGTTATGTTAGTTTGTGGGAACCTGAAGGAAGTAAAAGATTCAACTTAGGTTTCCATTCTATCATTATCCAGATTGATTGGAAAACGCAGGAATGACCATGTCACAATGAAGCTCAAATAAGCATGGTGACTTTCATGGTCTCATTTTACGTAAACAATGGACTCCCAGGTGAGATACTAAATAGTACTTAGGACTAGTCGGGGGCGACACGGTGGCACAGTGGTTAGCACTGCTGCTTCACAGCGCCAGAAACCCGGGTTCAATTCCCGCCTCAGGCGACTGACTGTGTGGAGTTTGCACATTCTCCCCATGTCTGTGTGGGTTTCCTCCGGGTGCTCCGGTTTCCTCCCACAGTCTAAAGATGTGCAGGTCAGGTGAATTGGCCATGCTAAATTGTCCGTAGTGTTAGGTAAGGGGTAAATGTAGGGGTATGGGTGAGTTGAGCTTCGGCGGGTCGGTGTGGACTTGTTGGGCCAAAGGGCCTGTTTCCACACTGTAATGTAATGTAATGTAATCTAGTCATCATCACAGCATAGCATAATACTTTGAAGTGAGTACTGAGAGGAGGAGTGCAGAATAGTTCCATACAACAATGCACTGATCTCTCTCAAATCAGATTTAATCTTTGTGACAAGATGGCATCATGAGCTGGAGGTAAAAGAGAAAGTTTATACTTGATTGAATAACAGCAACAATAGATAAGGCTGAAAGAACACAGCGAGCCAGGCAGCATCAGGAGGTGGAGAATTCAACGTTTCGGGTATAACCCTTCTTCAGGAATTGAGTTGGGGTAGGGGGAGCTGCAGATTTGGTGGTTGGGGGGGAGAATGGTGCGGTAGTGATAGGTGAACACAAATGGTGGGTATGACCTGATTGGTTGATGGGAAAGATGGATCTGGTTGGAAGCTGGAGGGAAGAGTCGGCTGGTGGAATAGAAGGGAGGAGGTGGGGCTGGAAAGGGAGTCAAGGGATGGGTAGGAAACTTATTTGAAATCGGAGAACTCAATGTTGAGTGTTTCGGGTTGTAGGCTGCTCAGGTGGAAGATAAGGTGTTGTTCTTCAATTTGCGGTCTGATTCACTGTGGCAATGGGGGAGGCTGAGGATGGGCATATTGGAGGAGGCGTGAGAAGGAGAATTAAAAGGACAGTGACTGGGAGGTCAGGCTTGAATGAACAACATCTTATCTTCGAGGAGAAGGGGAGGACTGCAGATGCTGGAGATCAGAGTCGAAGAGTGTAGTGCTGGAAAAGCACAGCCACTCAGGCAGCTTCCAAGGAGCAGGAGAATCAATGTTTTGGGCAAAAGCCCTTACCTTCTGCCTGGACAGCCTGCAGTCCGGAGGACTCGACATTAAGTTCTCCAATTTCAAATAACCTACCTCTCTATCCCCCATCTCCCTTTCCAGTCCTGCCTCTTCCCTTCCATTCCACCACCAACCAGATCCATCTCTCCCGTCGTCCAACCAGGTTGTACCCACCCCGTGTTCATCTTCACCACCTCATCACTCTACCCCTCTCTTTATGTGCAGTTCCCCTTAACCCCATCTCCATTCCTGAAGGAGGGTTATACCCAGAACGTCAACTTCTCCACGTATGCTATCTGGCTTGGTATTTTTCCAGCCTTCTGCTGATCTACTTTGGGTTCAAACATCTGCAGTTTTTTTTTGTCTCTGAATAATAGCAACAGTCCATATTTCCCCAATAATTCTTCTGTTTGTAGCAGCATCTTGGCCTCAGTACAACCTAAGGCTGGGATCTAAATAAGTGCCTATTTGCTGGTTATCAGAGGATGGGACAAGGAACATATTGTTGCTCTTATTCAAGTACTGGCCTGCAATATCCATAGCAGCATTTTAATTCATCATCACATGTGCTGAGTGCATTCAAACTGAAATTGGAACCGGTTCAATTTTAACTTCAGAAAGCAATTCAGCTCATCTTGAAACTCCATCCGTATCATGACTGCAAGATGTCAATGGGATAATTACTACACTCCAACATAGAATTCTCTTTGTCTGGAGTAGTACGTATCTAAATTATGCCTTGAATTTCTAGTCTTGAATTCAAGTTTTGACTAACCATTTGATTTTTACACATCAAATATATATGTGGCCAGCACAGCGCCACGGACCCAGGTTCGATTCCAACTTATGCGACTGTCTATGTGGAGTTTGCACATTCTCCTCTAGACTGCAGGATTTCCTCCGGGTGCTCTGGTTTCCTCCCATACTTCAAAAATGTACAGATTCGGTGGACTGGCCATGCTAAATTGCCCATTGTGTCTGTAGTGTAGGTAGATTAGCCATATGAAAAGCAAGAATAGAAGGGTGGGTCTCGGTAGAATGCTCTTCAGAGAGGTCACAGAGTCATTTGGCAAAGAAACAGACCATTCAGTCCAACTAGTCCATGTCGACCATAATCCCAAACTAAATTAGTTCCATCTGCCTGTGCTTGGCCCAGATCCCTCCTTTCTTATCCAAATGTCTTTTAAATGTTGGAACTGTACCTGCATCCACCACTCACCTCTGCAAGTTCAGTCCACACACAAACCACACTGTTAAAAATAACAAAAATTGCCCCTCGTGTCTTGTTTAAATATTTATCCCTTCACCTTAAAATTATGCCCCCTAATCTTGAAAATCCCCCAGGAAAAGACACCCAGCATTCACTTTCTGTACACCTCATGGTTTTATAAACGTCTGTAAAGATCATCCTCAACCTCCTATGCTCCAGGGAAAGAAATCCCAGCCTCCTCTTATAACCTCTAACCCTCAATTCCTGGCAACATCACAGTAAATTTCTTCTGTGCCCTCTCCTCTTCATATAACAGGGTGACCAGAACTGGACACAGTACTCCACAAGAGGCCTCACCAATGTCTTGCACAACCTTACCATAACATCCCAACACAATCCCAACCAAAGGGCTGTGCAATAAAGGCAAGCGTGCTAAACGCCTTTTTAACCTCCATTTCTACATGTTAAGCAAACTTCAAAAGAATTATGTATTTCTACCCAGCATTGTTTCTGTTCTACACTACCTAAGGCACTGCTTTGCCCTTGTTTGTTTTACCAAAATACAATAACTTCACATTTATCCAGATTAAGCTCAATCTGCCACTCTACAGCCCATTGACCCAATTGATCAAGATCTCTTTCTAATCCTAGAGAACCTTCTTCACTTCCAGTACACCATTCATTTTTGTGTCATCCACAAACTTACTAACTATGCTTTCTATATTCTCATCTAAATCATTAATATGAATAAGAAACAAAAGTGGACGCAGCACCAGTCCCTGTGGAACATCTCTGGTCACAGGCTTCCAATCTGAAAGACAACCCTCCACCACCATGTCCTGTTCCTGCCATTATCCAATTGGCACACTCACCCTGAATCAAATGATGTAAGTTTATTAATTAGTCTACCATGCGGAACATTGTCAAAGGTTTTACTAAACCCCAAATAAACAACGTATACTGCTTTTCCTCAATCTTCTTGGTTACTTCCTCAAAAAAACACAATCAAGTTTGCGAGACACGATTTCCCTTGCAAAACCATGCTGACTACCCCCAAGCATACCTTGCCTCTCCAAACACATAATCCTACCTTGCAGAATCACTAACAGTAGTCGGTGTGGACGCAATGTGTTGAATGGTCTGTTGGGACTCTATGATTCTACATTGGTTGAAATGATTCTGCATAACCACACTTCTGCAGAATTGCGTCAATTCATTTGCGTGAGACAGATTTGCATGTCTATGAACAGGACTGCACTTGATGAATTCAACACATGGTTAAAATATTAAGTCTAACACTGTAGTTCAAGATACTACAAGTCTGAACTCTATAAGCCATTGATACATTCCAGGTATGAGATCAGAAGTATAATTCCATACCTCAAAGCTCTTTTAAAAAGAGGGCTGAGTTTTGCTTTTTGAGTTTTAAAGCAGCTCCAGTATTCATAGCTTTTGTAATTTAGATGAAAATAGCCTGCTCTTTCTGGTGGGTAGTTCATTAACATAATGTTGGTTTAACATTTCCTGCAAACGTTGTTCAGTATGGGGAATGGTGACATCAGGATCATGTAACTGATCTAGAACATTAGAGGCGTGGACTAATACTCCAGAGAACAGGAAATCACACTGGTACAGTTAGCCAGACAGCTAGTCTACAGTTCCTAACATTCCCAACTGCATAGATTTAACTTCTATTCAAGCTAAGGTAGACTTGGCATCTGTCTCCTGGCTCTGCCCCTGACAGTAGAAGCCAATGACAAACCACCACTGACAAAAAAAAGCATCAGCACAGTCAAAGAGCTGCCTCTGGGCAAAGTACTCATCAAATGGAATACAAGGAGCGATAACAGATTAAGAACTTGCTTCAGTTGCAAACAAAAAAAACTATAAATAAAATATGGCCATGAAGCTGTCCATTTGTCATAAAATCTCAACTGAATTCATGAACACAATGAAATTGAAACTTCCTGGGAAAAGTCAACTCCAGAACAATGCCAAAGGGCATTAATCTTGGGTGATTTCTGAAACAGTCAAGCAAATTAATGCAACTTTCTCGAATTCTGATCTTAATGAATTGGTTTTCTTGTCACGTGCTCACATGAGTACAGTTAAAAATTTACAAGACACCATTTATGGCCCTACCTTAGGTACAGATTGTTCAATACAAATTCTGGAGGAAAATTAAAAGCCCAGAAAAAAAATTTAAAGATAGAGAAATAAGAGCTCAGAATAACAGTCCTTCTAACCCAAACTGTGCTGGGTTTCACCTTGGGGCCCAGAGCTTGAGCCTGTGCTGGATTTCACCCCAGACATCACCAATGCTGCCCAAGGATAGCAGGTAAAAGGGAAAGGAAAAAAAATACAAAAAGACAGAATAAAAGAAAAGAAACGGATGGAGCAGAATGAGCTCCAGTTCAGGAATTCTACTCAGTCACCATCTTGGGTTTGGTCTCTTGCACAATGCCAATTTCAATCAGTTCAGCTGCAATTCTCCAAAACATTAGCTAAAAATTTCCCTATGAACACCTGGCTCTTCTATCTCAAGATGCTCCAAAGTAACAAGTTTTTAAACCAAGGTTTCGGTTACCTTGTACGATTTTCCCCATTACCATATAGTATCAAAAATGTCTTTCAAGTTTTTTTAAAAAATAGATATTGCTGTTAAATTCTTGTATATTAACCGCATTGTCTAAGTGTCAGTTGTTACACTCCTGTCTTACTGAAACGAGGATGCATATATTTCACTATTGCAGTTGTTTATAATTCCAATTATAGTTTTACCTAATTTAAGCAAGTTCTTTGCTCTTTATCCATACAGGTAAGGCAATGGAAGGGGAATTGAGATGAGCATTAGGGCATCTTTAAATTGAGGCATTGTGAGACAGAGGCCAAGGAAGATGAACAAGCAAAGGGTAAATGACATTTGTAACAAGAGACAGGCAACAGAGTTTTCGACAAGTTGACATTTATCTAACAAGGAAGTGGGAAGCCAGGACAGCGCTGGAATAATCAACTCTAGACAAGTAGGTCAAAGTGACTGATGTAATTTTGCTCCAGTAGAAATTAGAGGGTGAATAAAAAAATATAGGCTACAAGAAGAAAAAAAATCTGGGGATATTTGTAAAGTGTGGAAAAAGACAGCACAGATTGGCACAGTAGTTAAACAAAACATCTAGGGATGTTCCTATGTTTTATAAATAAAGGCTGAAATGGAAAGGCAAGGAATCCATCAGAAGCCCTTCTATAAGCTATGAGTTAAGTTTTTAACAAGACTATTTTTTGTTCAATTCTAGGGCACCGCACTTTAGGAAGATGTGAAGGCTTCGAAAGAACAGAAAAAAATTCACAGTTATGTTTCCAAAGATAAAGATCTACAGTTTTGTGGGTAGATTGCAGAAGCTGAGATTGTTTCCCCCTTAGAGAAGATAGAGATAAGATTTGATAGGTTTTCTCCAGAAAGATACAAAATAGAAGGAGCTGGCCAAGAGGAGATTTGATAGGATAGTCTCCTTTCATCCTGGTTCCCCCTCTCAGTCGAAGCAAAATGCTCAGAGACACAGTATAGTTTTACTCCTTCATCTTTATTTCAGGCCGTGGAGGGCGAGAGAACAATTGCCCACATGCACAGTGACACGAGTCCTCGATCTTCTCTGGAAGAACAGTTTCTCAATGAACTATATAGTCATTTTACAGGGAGGAGCATCCAGATAAGGCAACATACATATTAATTGGGTGACCATTACAATGCACAAGTACAAACAGCAGAGACCAAGCCCTTTACTGTTACACAATGCAGGTTCTTAACCTTGTTAACTGGATTCATACAATGGATACTTTTCCCCTTGTTAGCTGACGTTGCATAGTGAATGCTTCCAATATTGTCAAATGGCTCTACATAATGAATGCTTTTCCACCTTGTTAACCCATTACCCTTGCCTCTAGCACCCCATTGTTAACTACAAGTTCTTATCTGATCTGAGTCATGCTTAGCTGAACCTCTTGTTTCACAACTTAACTCTTTCCCTGCCTGCTTATACATATTCTTACTCCAAAAAAAATTACAAATTATAAGAGCTAGCCATTTGGCCCACTATTCAACATGATTACGCTGATCCTCTTCTTCAAAACCATACTGCCATCCTCTACTCACCCTTTGACATCCTTCGCTTTTAACAATCTAAGATGTAAAAGCAGAAGTAGCCCATTCAGCTTATCAAATCTGTGACACCATACAATGAGGTCATGGTTGTTTTAATGATCTTCAATGGCATTTTCCTGGGCCTTTTCCCCATAACCCTTATTCCTTTACGGATTTCAAATCTGTACCTCAGTGTTGAATATACTTAGTGACCGAGCTTCTTCAGCCTGCTGCAGTAAAGAATCCAGTAGATTAACAGCTCTCAGAAAAAAAATCTCACTTCCAACTTAAACTTATGATCCCTTATTCTGAGATTAGACTATCTGATCATAGACTCTCCCACAAGGGGAGACAACCTCTGTCTACCTTGTCAAGTCTGCTAAGAATCCTGTTTGTTTCAATAAGATCAGCTGTCTTTTCTTTAAACTCCACTGAGTACAGGCCCAACTTATTTACCTTTTCCTTATAAGACACCCTCTCCATAAATCTTGCCTGATTGACTTCAAAAAGGTAAATATATTTTTCCTTGGATAAGAGACCCAAAACTGTTCACAGTATTGCAATTGTGACCTGATAAGTAACTTGTATAGTTTCAGCAAGGCCTCCCTAACATTTAGGAGTCATAGTGTCCTACAGCATGGAGACAGGACCTTTGGCCCAAAATGTCTATCAACGCTAACCCCATATCCTTCTAAACCTTTCCTATCTATGTATTCGTCCAAACGCCCTTTAAATGTTGTTAATGCACCCGCCTCTGCCACTCCTGCTGGTTGATCATTCCATATGCATACCACAGTGTAAAAAAAAATTGCCTTTCAGATTTCCATTTATTCATTCTCCTCCAACTTAAACTGATGCCCTATAGTTCTCGATTCCCCAACCCTGGGGGAAAAAAAACAGTGAGCGTATTCATTCTATCCATGCCTCTCATGATCTTAAACGCATCTAACTGGCTAATAGCTGTTTTTCTCTCTCCTTTCCTTTTTAAAAAAAAGAGAGGATTTTACATTGGTAATTTTCCAATCCTCTGGAATATAAGGATTTTTGTATCCATTATCTCTGTAGCTACTTCTTTCAATATTCTAGGATGCATTACATCAGGTCCAGGTGACTTATTGGGCATTCCCGCACTTATTCTCCAGCAGTAGTTATTCTGTTCTCAAAATACAGGATTCCTTTTTCCCGACAAATCGAAAGTGCTGCACAAATTCCGACGGCTTCAATTTAGTTGCTTGTATGTTGCTTTGAGATATATCTTGAGCTCCTGACATTTGGATCTCTTACAAACAGAATTAAGCAAGTGTGTTGCAGTGACTTTGTCCTCAGCTGTACAGGGATCACACATCAGAAGCTGTAACTTCTCCACTAGTACCAATATACTAGCAGCTAATCTGACAATGTAGTTTCTGAAAACACCTTCAACACTGATGGCAACAGAGTACGGAAGTGTAGCAAAGACTGACATAGTTCAGGAGTTCCTTTTTGAATTCCCATGTCACCAAGCCTTATTTTTAAAGCAAATTCAACTATGCAAGTCCAGACTGTGTCAATGTAAATGGTATCAATTCCACAGCAGAGAGTGGTACAGTTTCTCAAATATACTCAACTTATGTTTAAAGCAAAGCAACACAGTAAAGAAAGTTTTCTATCTAAGCACTGATGTTTTACCCATTTCAGTATAAAGGCGATATTGGATCTATAGTAGAGACTAATTTTATGACCTATTTTACAACTCTGAAGATTCAACAACCAAGACATTTAAAGAAAACAAACATCACACCAACTGCCACATGACAAACTCTGAACTTACAACATGAAGTCTTCAGTGAAGAGGTGAATCAAATGAACGGAAGACAATTTTGTTCTGTGACGCACTTCATGACAAACTGGAGAACAATTTAAACTGTGGATACATTCGTGGAAGAACTGCTAAATTAACAGTTAACAGGAAACGGTTTAAAATAAAGTGCATAGCAGGCTGATGATGTAATGGTTCTATATTTACTACAAGAGAAAGATCACATTTCAGGTTGTGAAATTACTAAGCAATTTTCATGACCAGCAATGAATTTAACTGAAAGAAACCACAATTGCAAAATATTCTGATGCACTCAACTTGGTGCCCCTGTAAAACAAGAATTCTCTAAGTCATGTGTTGGGTGTGAGGTTGGAGGTGGGGGAGGAGGAGAAAAGAAACAAAATAAACATTCAACAAAGACACCGATGACATTTATAATCCTCTGCCATTTGTGTGTGCTGGGAGAAGGCTAGTCAGGGTTCAGCTGCAATATTTTGATTTCAGGAAAGGCAGAGTCTGTCCCAACGATAGCATACATATTACAAATCATGAATGCCACTCTATGTAGGATCAAACCACAGCCAATCATATATATTTTCATAAACATTTAGTTAATTATAGGCAGGCATAGATGTAGGCCATTCAGCCCATTGAGCCATCATTCTATATCACATGTGATCATCTACAATCCAGACCTTCATTATTCCTGCACCCCTTGGTATCATCAGTCTCCAGAAATTTTCTTCCATGTTGAACCTGCAAAATGACTCTCCACAGCCTTCTGGGGTGCAGAATTCTAAAGATTCAATACACTCTGTGGCAGAATCCTACATCTCAGTCTTAAATGGCCTACTCCCTTTTCTGAGACTTGTTCCTCTGGCTCAATACCCACCAGTCAAAGTAAACATCCTAACCATATCCATTCTGTTACATCCTGGAAACATTTTTTGCAAATTGTAATCTGTAACTCATTCCTCAAAACCCAAAAAAAACACAGAATCAATCCCGTCTATCCCTCTTCTTCATTCAACATAGCTAATGCAGGGATTAGTCTCTGACATTATGTTGCCCTCCCTCTATGACACGTACATGCTAACTCAGATAAGGAGACTAAAACCATCCAGGTGCAGTCTCACCATGGCTCCATTCAAAGCCCCAAAGAATCATTCCACAGCCTGCATTTCCTCTAACCTGATTTATTGCATCCGTTGCTCCTGTTGTGGTCTTCTCTACACCGGAGAGACCGAGCGCAAACTCGGGGTACTGTTCAGGTAACACCGATGGTCTGTACACTCCAACCAAGTCCTCTTTCTGGTTGCCAGCCATTTGAACTTCCCCTCCCACTCCCCCAACATGTCCAGCCTGAGCCTCTTCCACTGTCAAAACAAGGCCACACGCAAACGAGGAGGCACAGCCCAGCTTTGTGATAGGAGCTGACAACCATACGACCTTAACATAGAATTGACCAGCTTACAAACCTCCCCACCCACCAACTCATCCAAGGTCCAGACCTCCCACTCTGCCCTGCCTTGACCCTTCCTCTCCATCTTCCTTCCCACCTATGTGGATGCAGTAGTTTTTAATCAGATATGTCCAGTATGTAGATACACCAACTAGAGGGGAGGCCATATTGGATTTGGTGCTTGGCAACGAACCAGGCCAGGTGTTAGATCTCTCAATGGGGACAGTATTTCAGTGATAGTGATCGCAATTCCCTGACTTTTACTATATCCAGAGGGGGATTGATGCAGACAGTATGATAAAGTATTTAATTGGGGGAAGGGGAATTACAATGCTATGAGGCAGGAACTGAAATGCCTAAATTGGGAACAGATGTTCTCAGGAAAATGCACAACAGAAATGTGGAGGTTATTTGGGGAGGACTTACTGATAGTGGGGACAAACCTATCCAACACTGAGGCAAAGAAGGGATGGCTGGGTGAAGGAACCTTAGGTGACAAGGGAGGTGGAACGCCTAGTCAAGAGGAAGAAGGAAGCTTACTTAAGTTTGAGGAGAAAAGGATCAGACAGGGGTCTAGAGGGTTACAAGGTAGCCAGGAAGGAACTGAAAAATGGACATAAAGAGCTAGAAGGGAAATGAAAAAGCCTGAGTGGGTAGGGTTAAGGAAAACCCTAAGGCATTCTACACTTTTGTGAGGAACAAGAGGATGGCCAGAGTGAGGGTACGGCCAATTAGGGATAATGGAGACAACTTGTGCCTGCAGTCGGAGGATGTAGGAGAGGCCCTTAATGTATACTGTACTTTGCTTCAGTATTCACTGCTGAGATGGACATTGATATTTCTGAGGACAGCATGAAACAGGCGGATATGCTCGAACAGGTTGATGTTGAGGACAAGTATGTGCTGGAAACTTTCAAAAACCCAAGGTTAAATAAGTCCTCGGGCCAGATGGGATAGACCCAAGGCTACTACAGGAAGTGAGGGAAGAGATTGCTGCGCCTTTGGTGATGATCTTTACGTCCTCACTGTCCACTGGAGTAGTGCCAGATGATTGGAGGATGGCATATGTTATTCCCTTTTTCAAGAAAGGGAATAGGGATAATCCTGGGAATTACAGATCAGTCAATCTTTACATGTGTGGTGGGAAAAGTTTTGGACGGGATTCTGAGAGACAGAATTTATAATTATTTGGAAAAGCATAGTTTGATTAGAGGTAGTCAGCATGGCTTTGTGAAAACCAGGTCATGCCTCATAAGGCATTCTTTGAGAATGTGACAAAACACAGTGATGAAGGTAGAGCAGTGGCCAGGGTGCACATGGATCTTAGCAAGGCCTTTGATAAGGATCCCATGGTAGACTCATTTACAAAGTGAGGAGGATTGGGAAATTTGGCTGTCTGGATACAGAATTGTCGAGCCCATTGAAGACAGAGGATGGTAATAGATGGAAAGCATTCAGCCTGGAGCTCGGTAGCCAGTGGTGCTCCACAGGGGACCTGTTCTGGGACCTCTGCTCTTGGTGATTTTGATAAATAATCTGGATGAGGAATGTGAAGGGTGGGTTAGTAAGTTTGCCGATGATACAAAGGTTAGTGGAGTGGTGGATAGTGTGGAGAGCTGTTGTAGGTTGTAATGGGACATTGACAGGATGCAGAACTGGGCTGTTAAGTGGCAGATAGAGTTCAACCCAGAAAACCGTGAAGCAATTCATTTTGGAAGGTTGAATTTGATTACAAAATACAGGGTTAAAGGCAGAATTCTTGGTAGTATGGAGGAACGAGGGATCTTGGGGCCCATGTCCACAAATCCCTCAAAAATTGCAACTCATGTCTATAGGGTTGTTCAGACGGCAGATGGTGTGTTGGCTTTCATTAGCAGGGGAATTGAGTTTAAGAGGTGCAAGGTTATGCTGCAGCTCAAAAGAGCCCTGGTTAGGCCACGGTTGGAAAGCTGCATTCAGTTCTGGTTGCCTCATTATAGGAAGTATAATCAAGCTTTAGAGAGGGTGCAGAGGAGTTTTACCAGGATGTTGTCTAGATTGGAGGGCATGTCTTATGAAGAAAGGTTGAGGGAGCGAGGACTTTTCTCATTGGAGAAAAGATTGAGCAGTGACTTGTTAGAAGTGTACAACATGATGACAGGCATAGATAGAGTGAAGAGTCAGAGACTTTTTCTCAGTACGGAAATAGGCATCACAAGGGGGCAAAATTTTAAGGTGATTGGAGGAAGGTTTCAGGGAGATGTCAGAGGTCAGTTCTTTACAGAGAGTGGTGGGTGCGTGGAATGCACTGCCAGCGGTGGTAGTCAAGTCAAATACATTAGGGACATTTAAATGACTCTTGGATATGCACATAGACGATAGTAAAAATGAAGGGTATGTAGTTTAGTTTAAGCTTAGAGTAGGATAGAAGGTTGGCACAACATCGAGGGTCAAAGGGCTGTGCTGTGCTGTTTTATGTTTTATCCGCTCCATCCTTCTCACTGACCAATCACTATCAGTACCTATGAGAAAGTGTATAGGGTATGAGTTAAGTTTTGTGAAACAAGAAGTTCAGCTGAGCATTACTCAGATCAGTTAAGAACTTGCAGTTAACAATGGAATGCTGGATTCAGGGTAATGGGTTAACAAAGTGGAAAAGCAGTCATTATGTAAAGCCATTTAACAAGAAGCAGCATTCAATATGTAAAGAAGGTGAAAAATATTCATTTTGTGAAGCCAGTTAACAAGGTTAAGAACATACAATGTGGAACAGCAGTTGGCTTAATCTTTACTGTTGACAGCCGCTGATTGTAACAGTCACCCAATATTATGTTGCCTTATCTGTATGCTCCTCCCTGTAAGTGACTATATAATTCATTAAGAAACTGCTGTTCGAGAGAAGACAGAGAACTAATGTCCCTGTGCACGTGGGGCATCATTCTCTCTCCCTCCAGGGCCTGGAATAAAGATGAAGGAGGTAAAACTATACTGTGTCTCAGAGCGTGATACAGGGATGGAGAAACGAGACAACACCTGCACCCACTCTCACCATCCCACCTACCTTTCCACCCAGGCCACTCCATTCCCCCTCCTTAGATCTGATGAAAGGTCTGAAACTGATTCCCCTACTGTGCTTTTTCCAGCTCTACACTTTATCAACTCCATGTAAATGTAGCGAGACAACTTCACCCCTATTCTCAAATCTCCTTGCAATGATACAGAACATGCCGATTGCCTTTTAATTATTTGCTGCACCCTTGTTAGCTTTTAATGACTGATGAACAAAAAATACCCAGCTTCCTCTAGATAGTCATACCTTCCAACTTCTCACCATTTAAAAAATATTCTGCCTTTCTCTACAACAGTAAATAACTTCACACTTTTATATTCCACTTGCCATGTTCTTGTCCATTCACCGAGCCTGTCCAAAACCTTTGAAGCCTATTTACATATCCTTCTCAATTTACATTCCCACCCAGTTTTGTGACATCAGCAAACATGGAAGTGTTACAAAAATGTTTTAATGAACTTGGCACGGTGGCACAGTGGTTAGCACTGTTGCTTCACAGCGCCAGGGACCTGGGTTCAATTCCACCTCAGACGACTGTCTGTGTGGAGTTTACACATTCTCCCAGTGTCTGCGTGGGTTTTTTCCCCACAGTCCAAACATGTGCAGGCCAGATCAACTGACCATGCTAAACTGCCCATAGTGTTAGGTGCATTAGTCAGAGGGAAAATGGGTCTGAGTGGGTTACTCTTTGGAGGGTTGGTGTGGTCTTGTTGGGCTGAAGGGCCTGTTTCCATACTGTAGGCAATCTATTCTTAAAAAAAACATTTCCAGAAGCAGCTCTATGCCAGGATTGATTTGAAACCAGACCTCCGGCCCAGAGGTAAAGACACTACCACTATATCACGAGAACCCTTCAGAAATGTTACAATGACTCTCCAAATACAAAATCATTTATAAAGTTTGTGAACACAGTTGTGGTTACAGAATCAATCTTTCAAATACCCAGTACTAACAGCCTGAGAATGTCCCATTTACTCCTACTACTGTTTTCTGTATTTAATAAATTCTCAAACAATACTCTTACATAACCCCCAATCCCATGCACTTTAATTGTATGTACTACCCTCCTTGTGGAACCTCAGCAAAAACCTACAGAAAATTAAAACAAAGCAAATTCACTGGCTTGTTAATCAATGCTATGAGCAGCATCCTCAAAATACTCCTTGACATTTATCAACATAATTCTTGTTGACTCTGATCAAATCATGTTATTTTTAAGTGTCTCATTATCTAATATTTTCTATGCTAATCATGTTAAACTAGGTCTGTAATTCTCAATTTTCTCTCTCCTTCCTTTCTGAAACAATGGGGTCACATTTGCTACTTTGGAAGGATTCCTGCTGACCAATAGAGTGTACAGACTACTGAAAAGATAACCACCAATATGTTGATTATCACCACAGCCACCACCTTCAAACAGCTGGTACACATCTATCTGACCCAGGTTTGCATCAACCTTCAATCTAGCTAACTTTTCAAGTATTACATCTTTCTTAACACTATTTATTTCCATTCCCTATTTTCACAAGTGACTTGAAGACAGACACACTCATTGTATAGTTTCTCCATTACTTCCCTATTCTCCATTTCTATCTCCGCCTGTCATATATCTACATTCAGCAATGCCAATCCTCTCATTTTTCTGCACAAGGAAACTTATAAAAGTTTCTTAATGTTTCTTGTCAGTTAGCATACAATCCCACATTCACCGTTCCAAATGGGTAAGCAAGAATTTCAACAGCCAAAAAGTGGATTTATAAGTTGGCTTCTGAAGCATTCTGCCGAAAATATTATGTAGCCAGTTAGATTAGAGCACGAACAAAGAAATGTGAAGCATCTTCAGAAATGTCAGGGTCTATGTTCTTTGGCCAATCAAGGGTTGGAACAGGTTATTTTTCACCTTCTACATTACCTTTTTGCTTTCCCTTAAAACAATGTCAACATCACAGCAAATCAAAACCAGCATCTTTTCTAGTCTCAGTGCACAGCCAGATCAATCAGGCTTCACAACAACTTGGATTCTTTAGATTGACATCACCGTTCTGTGATTATCAAGCACAATTATAACCATGATCAAGGAAATTCACTCCAAATAGGATAATTCATTTAAAGTTATTCCATACATACACTGTTTAAAAACTAAACTTTAAAAGTCCTGGATACCAAACTTACTATTTTAATTTCTATTTTAACATTTCTCAATTTTCCAAGTACCATCATATAAATTGTGATGGTGTCTGAAGGTTTATTTTGTTTTTAATGATAATATATGGTATATTAGTGTCTCTGGCTTGACCCAACATTTATTGCCTTTGGCGAAAGTGAGTACTGCAGATACTGGAGATTAGAGTCAAGAATCAGGCAGCATCCAAGGAGCAGGAAAATCGATGTTTTGAGCAAAAGCCCTTCATCAGGAATTTATCGCCTATCCCTAGTTGCCCTGGAGATGCCTTTGAGCTGCTTTCTTGAACTGCTGCAGTCCATTTAGTGTAGGGAGATCCACAATGTCAGGGAGGAAGCTTCAGTATTTTGAACGAATGATGCTGATAGAATGGCAATTTGAACGTGGACTGGTTCAGTGTCTGAGGAGTCACAAATTATGCTGAGTATTGTGCAGTCAGTCATCGGCAAGTATCCCACTTTTGACCTAATGATGGAGAGAAGGTCATTGATGAAGCATCCAAAAGTGGATTGGCCAAGGATATTACCCAGATGATCTCCTAGACTGAGATGATAGACCTCAAATAGCCACAACCACCTTCCTTGTGTCAGGTTTGACTCCCACCAGAGAGGTTGCCCCCGATAGTCATTAACTCTAGTTGTGCTCGGGCTTCTTGATGCTATTTAGTTCCCACACTTTAACATCTCAGATGCCACAGTCAATTAAATACAACCTTGATGTCAAGGATACTCACTCATCTCACCTCAATATTCAGCCATTTCACTGCTGTTTGAACTCAGGTTTTAAAATACTAATAAAACATTGCACAATTTATATTGATGGAAGATTTTCAATATATCAAGGCAGCTACATTCAACTGGTTTAAACAGATTTCAAATTTCTCACCAATCTCTAATGGCAACCTCAAATACAGCTCAACACACACATGCATCTTTTAGCAGAATCGTCTATCTTTGACAAACAGTGAGTAAATTGCCTGTACAACACTAGAACCACTCATGTTTCCTTAATAATTCTGATGAACTGAAGTAATTAATACTTGTCTAATACACTGATGAGAAACAACCAATTTTATTTAGTAGATAAATAATGACCTGGCTGAGTAAACTTCAAATCCACTGACGTTCTAGAAATAATTGTCGTTTGCTCCATGTCAAATTTCAGTTGTGTCTTTTCAATGTAATTACCCAACAGCATAGATATTTCACTATAGGATACATCACGCTTATAAAATGATTTAGTCTGACGACCTCACATGGAATTACAACTCTCTTTAAAAGACCTTAATGGGTTATCCTATCAAGCCAAAGCAAGTCAAACTTTTGTATTCTTTAACATTGTGCTAATCATCACCACTGAGTGCATACAGATACAGTTTAGCCAATTTGTTCCACACTGTTGAAAAAGCTAGATGGTGAAAGATAAGATTTAAGTCAATCTTTGCCAAAATTGCAGCTCTCATTCCAACAACCAGTTTCAGCCTATTTTTTTTAAAAAACAATATCCATTGCTTCAGACCTGCTGTACTTTTCCAGCATCACTCTAATCTATTCTCTGGTTTCCAGCATCTACAGTCCTCACTTTTGCCTATTCTTTACCACACCCCTGGGGCAGATCAGACTTGACCTAGACCTTCTGGCCCTGAGGTAAAGACACTATGATACTATTAGGCTGCAAGACTCTGTCTATTTTACAGGAGCACAACTAATTCCCACCACATGCGTATTATTAATAACTAATATAAAACTATTTCTTTTAGATAATGAGCAAAGGAAGAAAAAAACGTCATCTTGAAAAAAAGTTAACACATTATTCAAGGAAGTCCCCTAAATTTTCTTTGTATTTTCAATAAATTAGCAGTGTATACAACAGTCACCTTGTTCATAAGTGGATTCTGGCCAACATGTTAGAAGGTTGTACATTCAAGCAAAACTCAAAGACCACAGCAAGTGAACTTCTGCACAGTTGGTAATGAAGTGCTGTATTTTCACGTAAGATTCCATAGTACTCTTCTCAAAGACCAGGAAGTTCCTTTGAATGCCCTCCAACCAGCACTAGATGAACTTGTTACTTACCTCGTTATTTTCATAGACCTGAAGTGGTCAAATTTGGAATTTTGCACGAGAGCAAATAAACGCTAAAAAGGTAAATAATTAGCAATGCAGATCTTTGGAACACTGAGCACATACAAAGAAAGAATTTACATGAAAGTTCTTCCTTTGGTTTCACACTGAAATACACATCAAACATGAAGTCTCTAAATTCAAGGTGCAGGAGCTATTTGCTGGACGTTATACTGGTCTGAAACCCTTAAGAGTCATAGACATGTACAGCACGGAAACAGATCCTTCAGTCCAGCTCGTCCATGCTGACCAGATATCCCAACCCAATCTAGTCCACTTGCCAGCACCTGGCCCATATCCCGCCAAACCCTTCCTATTCGTATACCCATCCAGATGCCTTTTAAATGTTGCAATTGTCGGCCTCTAGCAGCTCATTTATGTACTACCCTCTGCAGGAAAAACCTTGCCCCTTAGCTTTCTTTTATATCTTTCCCCCCCACCCTAAACCTATGCCCTCTAGTTCTGGACTCCCTGACCCGAGGGTTAGATCTCATGGAATACAGGGAGAACTAGCCATTTGGATACAGAACTGGCTCAAAAGGTAGAAGACAGAGGGTGGTGGTGGTGGAGGGCTGTTTTTCAGACTGGAGGCCTGTGACCAGTGGAGTGCCACAAGGATCGGTGCTGGGTCCACTACTTTTTGTCATGTATATAATTTGGAGGGGAGCATAATAGGTACACTTAGTAAGTGTGCAGATGACACCAAAATTGGAGGTGTAGTGGACAGCAAAGGTTACCTCAGATTACAACAGGATCTTGATCAGATGGGCTGAGAATTGGCAGATGGAGTTTAATTTATATAAATGTGAGGTGCTGCATTTTGGGAAAGCAAATCTTAGACTTGAACAAGATAATTCCCCTTACCTTATATTTACAAGCAGCTGGGTATTAAGTATAGCTGCCAAAGGCCTCAAGCTAAAATATGAGCCCTCTCATTTAGCTGAAGAATGTATAAATAGATTTTTTTTTAATATAAACTGGGTCAGCTCAAGCAGCCAGTAATAAAAGTTCGTATAATCCTACATGGGCGGCACGGTGGCACAGTGGTTAGCACTGCTGCCTCACAGCGCCGGAGACCTGGGTTCAATTCCCGCCTCAGGCGACTGACTGTGTGGAGTTTGCACGTTCTCCCCGTGTCTGTGTGGGTTTCCTCCGGGTGCTCTGGTTTCCTCCCACAGTCCAAAGATGTGCAGGTCAGGTGAATTGGCCATGCTAAATTGCCCGTAGTATTAGGTAAGGGGTAGATGTAGATGTAGGGGTATGGGTGGGTTACGCTTCGGCGGGGCGGTGTGGACTTGTTGGGCCGAAGGGCCTGTTTCCACACTAAGTAATCTAAAAAAAAATCTAAAACAAAAATGTATTCTTTCAGTAGTAACACTAGCTCAACTGAAGTTCAGCACTACACAACTAAACATTTTTCCATATTAGGATACATTGTGAAAATCGGTATAAAAGTACTGATTTCCATAGACATCAAGCATCCCAGGCCTCTACTGTCAATGAGTACCATTTGATGCACTGTACACAGAGTACTGTCAGAAAAACTTAATTTTCCCACATTGTGATTGCCAGTCTCTGCTATGATCTTGAGGTTAAATTGTGCTCCAACATGGGATTTCTTCCTACATGACAAACATCACAATACCTGTTGACCAGCTTTTCTTGAAATTAAATAACATAAAATCTGTAGAGACCAACATTGAGGTTCAGAAAACAAATCTAACTCCACAGGAAAACCAATACTTCATTCATACAACTAGTTAAAAGGTAGGATAAGAAACTAATGGGTGAACATGAACTTTTCCACCAATAAGCCATGGTGTTGAATTAGCCAGAGATAATACTATTTACTTTGGCTCTCTCTAAATTTAAATGAATCTAACATGCAAAGAGCTTGGGATCAAGCTGAAAGTTTCTGAATATTTTTCATTGAATCTTAAAATGACAAAATTCCTTCTAATTCGCAGAACTGGAAGTAAAATACTCATTTTGAGATATGGACAATCTAACAGCATCACAAAGCTACCCATATGTGTCACCTTCATTATGCAAGACTAATATCTAGGAGGGCAAAATCATAATGCCAAAATTCTTACAAGTTCTTATATAGTTCATATCAAGAAAGTGATTGAAGCTCAACTTTGCTGGGTCAGCCACTTAATTCACACAGATGATTCCCACACACCAAAAGGGAGTATTCTTAAGCCAGGTGTTCACAGAAACCCACTCCAAAGAACATCCCAAACAATCAGACACACACCTTCTGAAAACTAATCTCAGAGCCTACAAATTGTATCCAACTTCAAGAGATAAAACAATATTGGACAGATCCAGATGGAGAAAAGTCAATCATAAACTTTATCAACCAATCGAGTATGACAATATCAGACATTTTCAGGACAAACTGATGAACCGTCCACCATCCATCTAGCAACAATTGCAAGCAGATCTGCAAATTAAGATTCAATTTAGCATCCCATCTGAAGCAGTCGTATCCTTGCTGAATGGGAGAATCCATCACCATTTGGTAAAGCAGCTCAGTCCTAAAACTGAAGTGTCAGCTTAAATATCAAACTTGATCTCTAGAAAGGGGCTTGCCACAGACAATCACTGTTAATAAGGATGAACCACACCAGGAGGGCTCTCAGAACTGCTTTCCCAATAGGTAGAAAAAGACAACAAAAATTCAGTATTAAATGATAAAAGTTAAACTATTAACTGGAATATACCTGAGGAGATAAGAAACCTGCAGATGCTGGAACCCAAAGTAGACAAACTGGAGCTTGGAAGAACATAGCAAGCTAGGCAACATCAGGAGGTGGAGAAGCCAATGTTTTGGGTAGAACCCTCCTTCAGGAATATAGCTGAGTTCAGAGATACCCTTCATGACTAAACAATCTGCCAATATTCACGGAACAAATTGTGCAGTAAAACAACAAAGAACATGATGGCGAACTGTTTTATTAAAAACAACATAGTGATCCGCTAGGCATTTCAAAGGGCAGTTAAAAAAATCATCCATATCACTGTGGAGCAAGTTTCAAGAGGACAAACAGGGTAAGGATGGTATGTTTCCTTCCCTAAAGAAAGTTAATGAACCAGACGAATTACAACAATCCAGTTGTTTCACCACTCACCACTATCCAGACCGGCTTTTTATTTCCCATTTCATTGAAATTAGGATTCATAGTTATCATAGTGAGTTTTAATTCACTCATCAAGGATAATTGGTCTTGTAACAAAACCACAAAAATGTCATTGCCACAAAATACCAATGACTGAAAAGAGAGTTGAAGAGAGGGATTTAGAGGATGTTTTATGGACAGAAAAGTCTTGGGCAAGTTCAGTTTTGTGCATGTGATACTTCAGAAATGAGCAAGGATAATCTTGATTAAAAGAAATCAAACATACAATGGAGGCCTGAACAGAACATTGAGTGGAAAAGAAATGGGCAGCTTGGAAATGAGGAAAAGCCAGAAGCAAGGATGAAATCTGCAGGATAGTTTTTACATTTTATTCTCAGAAACACAAGCAATGTCAGTCAGACAGTGGTGTGAACCAGCAAGCAAATCTCAATATTGGGTGGTAGGAACATGGACGGAGAGAGACAAAAAAAAAAATTGCAGATGCTGAAATCCAAAGCAGACAGGCAGGAGGCTGGAAAAATACAGCAAGCCCAGGCAGCATCAAGGGTGGAGAAGTCATTGTTTCGGGTGTAACCCTTCTTCAGTGGGCAGCAGACAGCAAGATGAACTCTGACCAAAGTCACCATTGCCTAGAATTCATAATGAGCTTTTAAAAATACATAGAGCTTTTATTGAACAGGGATACGCACACACACACGTCAGGACACGTTGCTGTGGCTCACCACCAGACACTGTCAACATAACTTCTCAAAACCACTCGTCTCTTGCATCTGTGAGAATAGCTTGCTTTCTCTGCATGGGCAAGCTAGTTATCACACCCACGGCTGTATGCACCTAGAGAGCAAGATGTAGATGATCTTGCGGAGCCAGGTGAGATTGACATGGTCGTGAGATCCAATTGGATTTGAGATGCTACACAATATGTCAAGGGACTACAGTCAAAAAGGGGTGAAAAGCCAAAATCTACAAGGACATAGTTGCAGCCAGAGAACTATGACATGATCAGTCACACCGAAAAAAAAACAATCGACACAGTGAGTACCCAAGGACAATCAATCTCCTGTACTTGATTTCAACAAGCAACTGGAGTTTATTATTGCTCTGGGAGTTAAAGTGTTTCCACACAATGGAAACTGTATCCAAAGTTTATTTCAGGTCATTCACACCTAGATGCCAAATTAAAGATCTTAGAAAATGAAGGCATTCAGCTCTCTTAAGGGTTTTACAGACATATTTCATATTACTTATGACTATTAAGAGGACAAGTTATAAAGGAAGGTGTGTTGGACACACAACAGCAGGAAAACCAACAGGATTGAAAGCCAAGAAGAATAAATATAATGGTCTTGTAGCCCTTTAACATTCAAGAGCATTACCATTCACCAAATCTCCTATCATCATCATCCTGGGGTTACTATTGACTAGAAACTAAACTGGACTCGTCATGTAAATGCAGTGGCTACAACAACAGGTTAGAGGCTGAGAATCCTGCACTAACTTACCACCTAACTCCCAAAAGCCTGCCCATCATCTACAAAGTATAAGTCAGGAGTGTCTTCATTCAGAAAGTTTGATACCATCCAGGACAAAGCAACCCAATTGATTGGCACCACATCCACAAACATCTACTCCCTCCACCAGAACGCTCAGAGCACCATCCCCCGCAATTTCCCTTCCTAACCATTCACCATCCTGAAACATATCACCATTCCTTCATGGACCTTCTTTCCCAACAGCTTTGTGGGTGTACCTCCACCAAATTATATTGTATTGATTCATTTGAAACTATGAATTACATACCAGGTAGACAAATGGTCAATGTGAATAGAAACACTTCACTGATAATGTTCACACCCTCACAGGTGGTTCTAGACTGCTATCTTAAAAGGGCAGCATTTCCAATTAGGCATATCATAAGACGGCCTGCAGCGGTTCAGCAGACGGCTGACCACTACCTTCTCGAGGACAATATAATTGGGTCAGGAGTAACACCACATACCATGTATAAGCTCAGTGTGGTGAAATAACTTGAAACTGAATCCCAGTAGGAATGGTGAGAGATTAGAACAAATCTTAGTGGTAACAATGCATTCCAAAACATGAAACAGATGAAAAGTGAATTAACAGCATGAGAAACCAAAGAACTTCTGGAGCTTATGAAATCGCATCTGTAACTTCCAGAACAGAAAACTCCTTAAGTGACTAATAATCCTGGAATCTGCTGGCAGACCGTGTTTCAAGTTCTGAACATTTAATTAAAAGAAACCGTACACCAGGATACAGCTGTTACATGAATAAAGCTTCAAAAATGTTCAGATTTCACATTCTGGTGTGTCAACATCTTCCCTTACTTTAAGTTTGATATCAGTGTTCGCCACAAGGAGAAATTTGCGGACTCAAAGTAAACAAGGTTTATAAGACAATTACAAGTTTTGTCATTTCCTGCTTGACTCAATTTTCTTTTGCTCTCCCTTCTGTTTAAGGTAGTGACTCATGCTGACATTTAGTGCAACAGGTCTGAAGAGATCTGTTCTACACTCTGGCTTTCTTCATATGTGAACTTTGGCAATTTGCCAAATAAAGATGTTTACAGATTCATATATTCAACAGGCTTCATGGACAACAGACAATTTGCAGCAGCAGACTCCACCTTCCCCTTCAAACCCAAGATTAATTCCATCACGCTTGCAGTACCTAGTTCAAATCCATGATTCTGTAAAGGCCTAAAACCTCGAGCAATGCAGTGTAGAAATCTTCACATTATTCAAGAGCCCTGATGAGACAAGATTAAAGTCCTTAAGGCTTAAGTGTTGCACGATAATTATATAGCAGCTCTGATGCCAAACCTGAACATGTCTGCAGCATAGGCATCTTCTACATCAAAACATTTGGAGCTAGACATGGAGTACTCTGAGGAGAAATCTCTGAAGAGGAAAGTTTTTCTAGTCCTGATAAATTATAGCAAAACAAACTTACAGAGACCATTTTATTGAATTCAACACCCCAACATGATTAAAACTGAAGTTTATTTGGGCAAATTAAAATAACTTACAATTGAGACCAGCAAGTTGACATGTTTCAACACAGAACCCAAATGATTAATTCTTAGGTTACAAACTTCAGAAAATGCTATTGCAAAAGCTCAAATCAAATAATTAACAAGACACCACTGATAAACAATACCTTTCCCAAACAGAAACTCATTGCCAAGTGAGATCAAGGCTGAAATGGAGCTCTTGACCCTTAGACTTTAAGTTAACTAGGTGTAAACACTAGTGGTCGTTGATTTGAAATCTTAACCTACTCTAATTATAAATGATTTTTGCTTTAAAATATCACATTATTCTTTCGCTCTACATAACTGGTTGAAGACACACAAAGAATCACTAAAAATCACTAGTATAGGAATATTAATATAGAGATAACTCGCCCTACTCGAGGAGAAATAGAAAAATGAGTATGAACTGTGCCCATGCATTTTCAGATCAAGTTAGCTTAATGAGCCATGCCTGCATATTTCTAATCCCTCACTTTCCTGACTCACTTCCAGTTCAGATGGTATCAAATCCATCCCTATACCAATGTGCCTCGGTGCCTTTCCAAAAAAAGGCCAAAGTGATGCAGCATGACAAACATTATGGAGATCAGTTAGTTCTGTGTGTGCAGAGAATTGTTTGTGAACAATGACTGAATTGAAATGTTAATACTATTTCTCTAACAACAGATGGTTTCGGCATCTTCAGCTTTTTAATTCAACGTCCAACAAATGCACTATTTGACTTTAAATAAAAACAAAACAAGGAATCCTTGGGATATAGGTTCATAGTTCCTTGAAAGTGAAGTCACAGGTAAACAGGGTAGTGAAGGTGGTTTTGGTATACTTGCTTTTATTGGCCAATGCATTGAGTATGGGAGTTGGGAGGTCATGTTGCAGATGTACAGTGAGAGCACATTTGGAATACTGCATATAATTTTGGTCAGCCTGCTATAGGAAAGATATTGCGATACTTGAAAGGATTCAGAAAAGGTTTCCAAGGATGTTGCCAGGGTTGGAGCTATCAGGAGAGACTAAATAGGCTGGGGCAATTTTCCCTGCAGCAGCGGAGACTGAGGGCATGGATAGGGTGAAGAGTCAAGGAATTCCACCACCACCTTCCCCCCCCACCCCACCACCACCACCACCCCCAGAGTAGGGGAGTCCAAAACCAGAGGACATGGGTTTAAGGTGAGGGAAAAGATTTAAAAAGGGCCTAATGAACAACTGTTTCACACAGAGGATGGTGTGTGTATGGAGTGAGCTGCCAGAGGTAGTGGTGGAAGCTGGGACAATTACAACATTTATAAGGTAGCTGGATGGGTACATGAATAGGAAGGGTTAAGAGGGATATTGGCCAAATGCTGGCAAATGGGACTACGTTAATTTAGGATGTCTGGTCAGCATGAATTAGTTGGACTGAAAGGTCCGCTTCCGTGCTGTACATCCCTGTGACTCCACATGTTACTTAATCTATAAATGAATGCTCTGAATTTCCAGCTGGTAATCTGATTTGTTTGTTGAGAGCATCCAGAGATTGTCTGCATCTGAAGTTGTTACTCCAAGTTACGAGTAAGTGTGTAAATAATAGTCAATAAAATTAGTGTAAGCAATGATTCTTGTTGCTCACTGACATCTACTAACTAGTGCTGTCAGCAATCTTGGAAACTTCTTAAATCGCAGCAGTTTTAGTTTGCATTCACACTGTTTCAGACTTGTTTAGTATTCTTCACCAATCCACACATAAAAAAAGAAACTCAACACGTTAGATACAATTGGCAGTGTTGGAGTACTCTTTTCTCCATACATTTTACACTTTCACTGCTTCAGGCTATTCACTCCTTTGAAACATCCAGCAAGAGAGAATTGTTCAGTACAAGGCCACCAATACAACTACGTTTTCTTCACAAACCAGAAAAACAAAGCATTTTACTTTCTGGTAAATAATTGCATCAATCTGCATTGTGACTCCAACCTTCAGCTGAAGATGCTACCTTAGCCCTCGTCAGCGTTGCATGTTTTGGGGTGGGGGGGTTGAGATACGGGTTTAACTTGGCATCTCCTCAAATGGTTCAATAAGCTGCCGTTCCAAGCAGCAGATCACAGGTTTCATTCACTGACCTTCCCAGACCACTGCCTAAATCTGCAAAATTCAGCTATGCAGATATATACAAGCTTTGGAACTGCTCTTGAAAGGTTAATGATTCCAACTGATTGTAATACTGGAAAAGTTCAATCCAAAACTTGATTGCTCCAAGTTTTATTTTACCTTTTGTCAAATGTGGAGGTCAGGCCCTGACCATGTATCTAAGTGGATGCAAATGCACTTGCAAATTACAAGAGAAAAACACAAACAATATTACATCCGATGTGAACTATTTGCCAATCTTGTTACAAAGATCAGAAAAAAAATCCTTTTTTATCCCAACAATACCCTTCCCAACACTCAAACGTCAGTGAAGAGTCTTTCCTATCTCTATATTAAAGCTTTCTGATCAGCTGACAGGGCTATAATTGGTTTCCATTTAACAAATTGCTACATTCACTGGATACCATTTTCTTCAGTTACTGTATAAACCCTGAAACCAAACTGTTAACTCAGCTCATAGACTGCTTAACCATGTCTTCAAAACTTGCCATCAAAACCTCGAAGGGTTCTTCACAATCTTGCGTGTACAGAGGCTTCTTCCCACTAACGTTTAAGCACCTCTCCCCAGCCTTGACACCTCCGTGACTGCTACTGACAGCATCTCTGCTGTTTTTGAGCCTCTTCCCTACACAATAACCTGCTTATGGCTCCTTTTCTCTCTTTTCTGGTGCTTGTAAAATTCAACTAACCAAGCACCTCAGTAATATTCTCTGAGTGGCTTGCTGGTTATTTACGCAAGTCACAACTTGTAAACACTGCTTTGAACACCACATTCAAACTGACTTTCTGACCTATAAAACAGTCAGATCGTCACAGAACTGAAAAACTAAAATGCATTTCCCCTCCAGATTAGAACCTATGCTTTTGAATAACGTTAGTGCATTATGAAGCTCCATAAGAGAAATTAAGAAATGGGGCTGTGAAGTGAATTTAGAAATATTACTTGATTTCTACACTATTTTGCTTATTGGCAGCATCCACTAAGAAATTTAGTCACAGTGATTGAATAATCGTACTAGAAAAAAAATCAGATCCATAGCTTAACAGACGACACAAGTCAGTTTTAAATTTAAAGCAGGAACAAAACTGGCACGGATAGTATTTTTTAAATATATGTCTCACAAATCACAAAGTGATCAAAATATTATGACAAATTAGTAACAGGTTATTTATTTAATATACATTAACGCATACAGGATTTTGTAAGCACAAATTCCCACCAACAGAATAGGAAATCCAATCAAGGTTATCCACAAGAAGCCGACATTCTGGACTGATAACCCTGGATGACCCAAACCTTGTACTAGCTTGTCATGTGACCACACGAATTAACTTGAGCAGAGTTCAACCACACCACAATGCAAAAGCCCAGACAAGCTGACATTTTCCTTTAGTCTGTAGAACACTGAGTATGGCTGTGGAGGCCATGATGACCCTGACAAATCCAGCGCTGCCCATTCACTTTCCTGTTTCCCTGGCTGCAGTCAGAAAGTCTATAGGGATGTTCCAGGATTTTGCACTGCAGCACAAAAACACAGAAGATGGCTGATTGTACTGACAACATAGTGGACTGCATGACACTTGTCCAAACATAGCATGCCAAGCAGAAAAAGACAACTGAGTTTTCCCAGAACTAGCTCCCAACATTTTACAATGCCTTTTTCATTCAACAGGACGCATTTCTAGACAGAATCAGGTTACAACAGGGGCCTCACCAGCTACCCAGAAGATCCTCCTCACTAATTTGTGGGATGACCCACAGGATTTAACTTAACACTATTTGACAATATCATAAGTAACTGAGACACTTGGTTGCTGTGCAAAGTAGTTGGCTTCAGACGAGCGTGCATCTCTTAATCCATTTTGTGGCCCCACTTTGCTATTATAAACTTCAATATGTTCTCTCTAAGCAATTCAAGTGTACAAAGCAAATCACCTCTGATATATTGTTAAGCTTTATCACAATTCAACATTAACAATCTCAAACATTCACACACAAACTGAACAACACATCAACATAAATGTGAATGATTCATTTTTCCTATTTGTTAAAGGATCTTCAGAATGAATTGCCAACATTTTATAGTCAATTGTCTGTCACTCATCACAAATTAACCCAGAAACAGTACAGTATGTAGCTCTGACTTAAGAACATCAACATAGTATCCAATATCAGTGTCCTTTGTTTCTGAACACAGCCATTTGTTGAGTGCGCAGACTCTTTTGCATTACTGCGTCTCATACCTATCGGTGATCTGAATGAAGGCAATAATCTTGCTTTTCAATGGACAAACAAGATTCTCTACATGATAACACTGGCCCTGATGGGAAGATGGATGGAGCACTAATATACTCTGAAAGGTGCACTGTGGGACTGCTCACAGATCATGACTGACTTACTTCTAAATAAGTGCCCCTGATGTCGACACCTCCAAAGGGAACTCTCCAAAAAATGTCTTCAGCTGAGACTTCGAACTCACTTACCTCAGTTACTGGGATTAAAAATTGGTTTACAATTCTAGCACCACCCCCACAAGTGAGTGCCAAACCTTTATTTCCTACACTGACCATACTCCCACTGCCCCCCACTCCCAGCATATTCATCAGCTTGACCATCTTGACCGCTGAACCATTCTGCAACCTTTCACCCTGACCGATTGCCAGCAGACCCAACCAGATCACACCCTCATTCCCAACCAGGTCAGAACCTAAGCCAACCTCACCACCTCAACACCAGTTTCTTTTAAATTCCTGGCTACAAAAGCAGTTCAAAGGCTACAAGTCCAGCTCCTAACTCCCCAAAGACTGCCCATCATCTACAAGATACATATCAGGCATGTAATTGGAACAGCCAATGCCAGTCCAATCCTGTGAACAAATTTTTAAAAACAAATGGGCCTGGAAAAGATACAGTCAGAAGCTGTCAAAAAGCCAATAATTGAGCAAAGGTTCAGGCTAGCAAAATGAATAAAATTGCACAAAGGGCCTGCTAACAGTGTCCCGTCACGAGCAGTCCCAAAGTTTGAAATAAAAACTCTGAGCATGTAGCTTAAAGCAATAACTTCGTGACTGAAGATTTAACTTAACACTGTTCTACTGTTGAGCTAAGGCTGATGTCTATATTCTATAAAACACTGCTAGAGCTATTACAATGCTATTATTTTTAAAAACAATTGTGCTGAAATATTCGTGATCTCACTACCTCCAAAGATTATGTAAAATGTTTTTATATAAAAAGCACAGGCACCGAATACAAATTTTATAGCTCAATATTGTTAAAAAAAATTGACGCATAAATTAGCATACATCTTGGAGGTACACTCCTTAGAAATGTTAAATTGTTGTCCCTAGATTTTCCAGACTTTTTCAGACATCAAATTGCCAAAACAACCTTGCATTCAGCAGTTTTCCTCTTCCCAACAATAATGTACAGCCAAGGTTTCATGGCTGTAAAAAAAAACTCACACCTTTACACATTTAAGGTATTTGAATCCAAATCTATTCAAAATCACTGATTATTTCTCTGAAAAAAACTGTCCTCACTGTTTGCTGTTGATATGGCACAAGACTCTACTTTTGCCATGATTAAGAAACCTAAATCAAAACTTAGATATATAGTATAAGACAGATAAAAATAAAAGTTTTGCCCTCTCCAAAAAAACTTCAAACCTTCATCACAACTGTTAATTAAAACACCAAAAACACATCCCATTACAAACTAATGAAATACTTAAAGGCCTTAAATGATTGAACCATAAAAGCATTCTCTTGTGAAAATGCTGAAAAAAAATGAAATTCCGATTTAACCACTAATAATTGAAAGAAAAATAAACTAAGATATGGCAGGTCAGGTTGCATTTCTTCACCTTCACAATTGGACTTTCATCATTACAATTTTTAGATTAAAAAGGAACAAGAAAACAAACTATTTCACGTGACACAAAAATTTTATTGAAGTGGACAAGATACAGTGGCTACAAGAGTAGGTCAAAAGCTAGGAATCCTGCAGCAAGTAGCTAACATCCCGATTCTCAAAGTCTGTGCACAATCTATAAGGTACAAGTCAGGAGTGTGATGGAATAACCTGGACTTTGGTTAGGCCAATTTTGGAATATTGCGCGCAATTCTTGTCTCCCTCCTATAGGAAGAATGTCATGAAAGTTGAAAGGGTTCAGAAAAGATTTACAAGGATGTCGTCAGAGTTGGAAGTTTGGCTACAGGGAGAGGCTAAATAGACTGGGGCTGTTTTCCCTGGAGTGTCAGAAATTCACCAAGGCTCATTAGACAGCACCTTCCAAACCCATGACGTCCACCATCTGGAAGGAGGACAACAGCAAGTACATGGGAACACCATAATCATCCCATCCAAGCTATTCACCATCCTTGGAAATAGTTTCGGAAATAGGTCACCATGCCTTCAGTGTCGCTGGATCAAAATCCTGGAATTCCTTCCCTAATGACATTATGGGACGACCTACTGCAGTGGTTCAAGAAAGCAGCTCACCATTAAGGGCAATGAGGGATTGGATTTAAATGCTGTCCCAGACAGCAGGTGCCACATTCCGTCAATGAATAAGAAACAAAACATTCACTTCTCTCATGCCAAATATGCAACAATTTAGATTTTCATTGTGTCTTCAATGCAATGAAACATCCCAAAGTCACCTAAGTATACAACAGCACCATAAAACAGACGACAGCAATCATAAAATCTAGTCAAGGAGGTGGGCGTGAAGGATGTCTGAAATAAGGAAAGCAAGGTAGTGAAGCTGAGGTGTGAGCAGCCTATGCAAGAACTTGAGGCCAACACAGCTGAAGGCACAGCCATTCATGATACTACCAGTGAAACTGTGCTGCACAAAACACCAGGGTTAGAATGCTGCAGATACAGAGAGTATCTGTATCTGGAGGGAATAACAAAGATAGAGATGGGAGTGGCCATGACATGCCTTGAAAACAAAGATATGAATTTCAAAATCAAAATGCAATTCACAACACCACAGGAGATGGGGAGATACTAAACAAGTATTTTGCATCAGTGTTGACTGTGGAGAACGACATGGAAGACAGAATGTGGAAAAATAGATGGTGACATCTTGAAAAATGCCCATATTACAGAGGTGCTGGATGTTTTAAAACTCAAAGGTGGATACATCCCTCAGACCTGATCAGGTGCATCCTAGAACTCTGTGGGAGGCTAGGGAAGTGATTGCTGGGCCCTTGCTGAGATATTTGTATCATCAATAGTCACAGATATAGTTAGTAAGTTGGCAGATAGCACCAAAATTGGAGGTGTAGTGGACGACGAAGAAGGTTACCTCAGAGTACAAAGGGATCTTGACCAGATGGGCCAATGGGCATGGAGTGGCAGATGGAATTTAATTTAATTCAATGTGAGGCATTGAATTTTTGAAAGGCAAATCACAGCAGGACTTATGCACTTAATGGCAAAGTCCTGGGGAGTGTTGTTGGACAAGGAGGTCATGTTGCAGCTGTACCAGACATTGGTTAGGCCAATTTTGGAATGTTGCGCGCAATTCTGGTCCCCTTCCTATAGGAAGAATGTCATTAAACTTGAAAGGGTTCAGAAAAGATTTACTAGGATGTTGCCAGAGTAAGAAGGTTTGGCTATAGGGAGAGGCTAAATAGGCTGGGGCTGTTTTCCCTAGAACGACAGAGACTGAGGAGCGACCTTATAGAGGTTTATAAGATCAAAAGGGGCATGGATATGATAAATAGATAAAGTCTCTTCCGTGGGGTGGGGGAGTCCAGAACTAGGGGGACATAGGTTTACAGTGAGATGAGAAAGATTTAAAAGGGACCTAAGGGGCAACTTTTTCATGTATAGGGTGGTGTGTGTATGGAATGAGCTGCCACAGGAAGTGGTGGAGGTTGGTACAATTACAACCTTTAAAAGGTACTTGGATAGGTATAAGAATAGCAAGGGTTACAGGTATATAGGCCAAGTGCGAGCAAGTGGGACCTTGGTGGATATGAACAAGTCAGATCAAAGGGTCTGTTTTCACACTGTGCATCATTACGACTCGACAACATTGATAGCACAGATAGAATATAAGATTGTGACAAGAAAACATAAACCTGATTCATGTTACTCAAATACATAAAAAATTGACATAACATATTACAACTTCAAGAACCCATTATGCTGTAACTGACAAAATAAAGGCAGCAAGTTATGTTTTATAATAATATAGAATTTTAAATGTTTCATTAAACTTGTATGATGTGCAATCTTTTAAACAGATACATGGAAAGGCATAACTACCAGTAAAGTAACAAAAGGGAGACAATGCTGGTCATTTTGATCAGATGCATCATTCTGCTTGATAGAAAGTCAAGGCAGGAACATGCCTGCATGGTCTCCACATGCAAAGTACTTCAGATTTATCTTAAAGTTTTGCAGGATCACAGACACAAATGACGACAAATTAGATTGCATGAACAATTATAAATTTCTTTGGTCAGACACAAGATGACATCAGAAAAGGGAGGAGGAAGCAAATTATACACAGTCATCAATTTGGCTCCACCAAACTTCATCTAGCCAGATATTACAGCAAGTATAGAGCAAAAGCAGGTAATTACCTTAAATATTTTGGAATACTTTAAGTAAGCAATAACAATTTCCAGGAAAGTATGTGACTAAGGTGAAAATAACTTGATCAGCTAAGTGGGGAATTAATTAAACAAGCATTTAGAAAGTCAAATTTCTCTGATGGACCAAAGAAACAGATAGTCAGAAGTCAACAGAAGGTTTAGTTCAGACCAAGAAATGTCACAACAGAAGGGCAACATTTTTTAGCTTCTCAAGTCCATGTGAGTCTCCTGGCCATAAAGGTTTGTGCAAAGTTCTCTGGCTATCACAGCTGAAAAGACAACTCCAGGCTATTAGAAATGAAAAGGAAAGAAAATAGGACTGACACTTCACTGGGATTGAGTGCCTGTAAAGAATATTGCTGAGAAAATGGCTAACTTTATTTTGCTGTTTATATTAGCACCTTTCTACATTGTAATATAGCTTTTAATTTGCCTTTTTGTTATATTTATGTTATTTTGTTAAAAGAATATTAGCAGCTTTGTGTGAATATATTCAGTGTCAGATCACCATTTATCAAACTGATAAAATTAAACCTGTGGTGTGTCAAGCCAAGTTTAATTTTGGGATCCCATTTAACATCAGTTGGGATCATACCTGCAGCTTCTTTGTTTGTGTTCCAAAATGATCTACAACCAATCAAGTATTTCAAAAGGCAGTCACCATTACAGGAAAACTTAATGATTTGAATACAATAAGGCACCATGATATGTTCAAGGTGGTCACAGTTTTCATTCCTCGGCACTCCGATCACTTGTCCTCTTCAATTCTAAAACCTCATCATACAATTAGGGACAGATTTTAAAATTATTGTGCAAGTCAAAACCTGCTTTGCACTGTTTCTAGAGTTGATCAAATCACAAAACCATCTATTTCCCCATGACCACCACAAGTCACAGCCACAAAATCAGATGTCTTTTCAATAAGCTTTAGATTAAAGCTTCAGAATCTGTGGTTTAATATCTTGGCAAAATTAACAGAACAGCAGCCATTGAGGTGAGATACCAGAGGCTCCACAGCAGGTATACAAAATCATTATTTACATTTACAGCACAACGCTGGCCCAGACCACCTCAATGAAGCCACAGTTAGCCAAAAGATCAAAAACCACTTGAAAACTGTATGCGGAACACAAATAAGCCTAAACACTCCTAAAGTATTGGCCTTTAACTTTGAAATTGAAATATGACAAAGTTCGGCTTTGGCCAATCTGCAAAATGATCAGATTTGGACACCAACTCATGCTTAAGTAGCACTCTGAAGGTAATAGGTTAATAGGTTTTCCCATTGTGATTTATATGGAACTGGGCAAGAAAATAAGTCAGGTAAGGAAATAACAAGGCAGATAACGAAAAGTTTGTAAAGAGTGTAAAGAAGGAAAATAAGAGAGGAACAAAAACGCTCACAGACAATTCCAGATCTTAAGAGTTCAGGCAGCTGAAGGCACTACCACCATTAATATGGAAATTAATATTGAGAAAGCATAACAGGCAAGAAATGGAGGAGCTCAGAGATCTCAGATGGTTGTTGGGCTGAAGGAGATTACAGAAACAGAGAGGAGTGAGGCCATGGAAGAATCTGAAAACAAGGACGAGAATTTTAAATCCAAGGTTTTGCTTCACATGTAGCCAATAGAGGCCAGGGAGTACTGGGTGAAGAGACTTGCTGCAGATTAAGAAATGACCAACAGAATTCTGGAAGATGTCAAGTTTGCAGAGAGTCGAATCAAGAGTATTTTGGGAAATTTGCCTCAAGAGATAAAGGCATTGGTCTTGAGACAAGTGGTGAGCATCTATCTTATATTTCACTGCCTACAAAGTAAAAATCATTGCCCCGGTCTTGCTAAACATGCCAACATTTATTCAAAATGGAATCCAGTCATTTACAATTACACTGCTCCGGAACAGAAATACAAAAGCCAGGAATTCCTGCTCCTAACCAATTTACAAGTGCACATTATGAAAAGTAGTTTACAATGAGGTTGAGAATTGAGCACTTCATGGTTATACCACTTGCTTATATTCAAATGAAAGCAAAATATTGCAGATGCTGAAGATTTTAAGTAAAATCAAAATGCTGAAAAAAAAACTCTGCAAGGTCTGGCAGCATCTGAGTCTTCAAAAATTATAAATTTAAATAACTGCTTTAATTTAGAGTAGAATTGCACAGGGATCTCACAAATCAATTCTCAATTAGTCAGACCCAGCTTGAAATGCATAAAATTTACAAGTTACAGAAGAGTGGCCTGTGCTTCTGGGGCCAAAGCACTGGACTCAGAGACACCAAGAAAAATGAAACGAGATTTTAACAGCAACTTTCCAGAAATGTGGAATCTTTTCTGAAGTAGCTTTCTACTTCAATAACTTCAGGCCTCTGGCAATACTTGCCACAACTGTTTTGGAGTAGGCAAAGCATCCCAAGTTCTGTCATTTCAAATGCCACTCACAATCAATAAGCAGAAATTCAGAGATCTACAGGTCAGAAAAAAAAAGCCTTTCAGCTTTGATGAAGAGTCATATAGACTCAAAACATTAGCTTGCTCTCTCTCCATGGATGCTGGCTAACTCACTGTGATTTCCAGCATTTTGACTTTCAGGACAGATGCCAGCATCCGCAGTAATTTGCTCCTTCGAGCCCATCACATCTGTACCGGTCAAAACCACCTAATTATTCAGATCCCATTTGCTAACACTTGGTCCATAGCCTTGTATGCCTTGGCATCACAAGTGGTTATGTAAATATCACAAACATCATGAGGTCTCTGTCTTTACCACCCTCACAGGCAGTGATTCTCACCATCCTCTGGATGAAAAACAAACTTTTTAGGCCCTTACCTAAAATCCACACTCCTCATAATTTTATACATCACAATCATATTCCTTCTCAATCTCCTTTGCTCTAAGGAAAACAACACCAGTCTGTCCAATCTATCTTTCATAACTGAAACTCTCCAGCCCAGGAAATGTGAAAATCTCCACGGATCCTCTCCAGCGCCAAGACATCCCTCCTATAATGTGAATTCCAGAAACTACACACAATACTCTCTCTTTCGCCTAAACAATGTCTTATACAGTTCCAGCATACTTTGCCTGCTCCTCATAAACTTAAAATCTGATATCACTAATATGCAGACTCATAAGCTGCTAAGCTAGCAATAATTAAAAAAAACACCCATACTGATTCACCTTTTCTTCCTCAACCTGACCAAAGTAACATTACTGTACTTGGGCGAGTGCATGCGACAATAAAGCAAATTCATTCATCCACCACATAATATTACTCGAGTAGCATAGAAAATTGAATGCAGTACAGGTACTTCAGCTCATGATGTTGCGCCAACCGTGAAACTAATCTAAAGCCCATCTAACCTACACTATTCTACTTTCATCCATATATTTATCCAATGACCATTTAAATACCCTTAAAGTTGGCACATCTACAACTGTTGCAGGAAGGGCATTCCACACTCTTACTACTTTCTGAGGAAAGAAACTACCTCTGGCATCTGTCCTATATTCTGGATATAGTTTTGCTCGCTGAGCTGGAAGGTTCATTTTCAAACATTTCGCTACCATAATAGATAAGCATGAGCCTCCAGATGAAGTGCTAGTTGCATGGCCCACTTTCTATTTGTGTGTTTAGGTTTCCTCGGATTGGTGATGTCATTTCCCGTGGTGATGCCATTTCCTGTTATTTTTCTCTGGGAGTGGTAAATGGGATCCAAGTCAATGTGTTTGTCGATAGAGTTCTGGTTGGAGTGTCACGCTTCTAAGAATTCTCACGTGTCTCTCTGTTTGGCTTGTCCTAGGATGGATGTGTTGTCCCAGTCAAAGAGGTGCCCTTCCTCATCCGTATGTAAGGATACGAGTGAGAGAGGGTCATCTCTTTTTGTGGCTAGTTGATGTTCATGTGGCTAGTTTTCTGCCTGTATGTCCAATGTAGCTTTTGTTACAGTTCTTGCATGGTATTTTGTAAATGACGTTTGTTTTGTTTGTTGTCTGCATAGGGTTTTTCAAGTTCACTTGCGGCTGTCCTATATCTATCACCCCTCAATTTAAAGCGATGTCCCCTTGTGCTACCCATCACCATCCAAAGAAAAAGGCTCGCACTGTCCACCCTATCTAACCCTCTGATCATCTTTTATATCTCAATTAAGTCACCTCTCAACCTTCTCTTATGAAAACAGCCTCAAATCCCTCAGCCTTTCCTCAGAAGACCTTCCCTCCATTCCATGCAACATCTGGTAAATCTCCCCTGAACCTTTTCCAATTTTTCCACATCCTTCTGATAATGCGGCTACCAGAACGGTACCCAATATTCCAAGTGTGGCTGCATCAGAGTTTTATACAGACCTCATGGCGCCGAAACTCAATCCCTAGACCAATGAAAGCTAACACATCATATGCCGTCTTAACAACCCTATCAACCTGGGTGACAACTTTCAGGGATCTATGTACATGGACACAGAGATCTCTCTGCTCACCTACACTACCAAGAATCTTACCATTAGCCTGGTACTCTGTATTCCTGTTACTCCTTCCAAAGTGAATCACCTCACACTTTTCCACATTAAACTCCATTTGCCACCTCACAGCCTAGCACTGCAGCTTCTCTATGTCCCTCTGTAACCTGCAACATCCTTCCACATAATACAGCTCCACCGATCTTAGTATCATCTGTAAATTTACTGACCCATCCTTCTACCCCCTCATCCAGGTCATTTATAAATATGACAAACAACAGTTTATTGTGGTAAACCACTAGTAACCGAACTCCAGGATGAGCATTTTCCACCAACCACCACCTTCTATCTTCTTTCAGCTAACTTTCTTGTGTTCAGTGTCTAATGCAATGCGGAGATAGCTGTCAAACTTATTTTCAGTAGACTTTATTGTAGCAATTAGACACAGCTCAGTGATTTACTCAGCCATTTCAGAAGGCAGTCATGGGTCAAAAGCTTTTACACTGGGTCTAGAGTGACATGTTAGGCACATGCAAGGATGCCCCTAAAGGAAACTAGTAAACCAAGTGGGTTTTTAACCACAATTCTGCAGGTTCATGTAAAATACAAACCTTGATTTTTTTTTTCCAAATTGACTTCTTGAGGTATGACTACCCTTCACAAAACTGGGTTGACTATCCCTAATCAACTTATTCCTTTCTGTATGATTGTAATCCTCTCTCTCATAATCCTTAACCCATAACAGAAGTAAAGCTCACTGGTCTATAATTACCAGGGTTGTTTCTACTTCCCTTCTTGAACAAGGGGACATTTGCTATCCTCCAGTCTTCTGACACTATTCCTGTAGACAACTACAACATAAAGATCAAAGCCAAAGACTCTGCAATCTTCTCCCTGGCTTCCCAGAGAACCCTAGGATAAATTCCATCCGGCCCAGGGGACTTCGCTACTTTCACACTTTCCAGAATTGCTAACACCTCCTCAGGAACCTCAATTCGGTTTAGTCTAGTAGCCTGTATCTCAGTATTCTCCTCGACAACATTGCCTTTTTCCTGTGTGAATACTGACAAAAAATATTAATTTAGCTCTTCTCCTATTTCTTGGGAGTCCACTCACAACTTTCCACTACAGGCCTCGATTGGCCCTAATCTTACCCTAGTCATTCTTTTATTCCTGACATACCTACAGAAAGCTTTAGGGTTTTCCTTGATCCGACCTGCCGAAAACTTCTCATGTCCCCGCCTGGCTCTTCTTAGCTCTCTCTGTAGGTCCTTCCTGGCTAACTTGCCAAACATCCTCACTGAGCCTTCATGCCTCAACTTAATATAAGCCGCAACTTAATATAAGCCGCCTTCTTCCTCTTCAGGAGATTCAACTTCTTTAGTAGACCATGGCTCCCTTGTTCGACCACTTCCTCCCTGCCTGACAGGTGGTTCTGTTCGCCGAGCTGGGAATTTGTGTTGCAGACGTTTCGTCCCCTGTCTAGGTGACATCCTCAGTGCTTGGGAGCCTCAGAGGTTAGCACTGCTGCCTCACAGCGCCAGGGACCCAGGTTCAATTCCCACCTCGGGCGACCGTCTGCCTGGAGTTTACACATTCTCCCCGTGTCTACGTGAGTTTCCTCCCACAATCCAAAGATGTGCAGGTCAGGTGAATTGGCCAGGCTAAATTGCCCATACTTTTAGGTGTGTTAGGGTAGGGTAGGGGAATGGGTCTGGGTGGGTTACTCTTTGGAGAGTCAGTGTGGACTTGTTGGGCCGAAGGGCCTGTTTCCACACTGTAGGGAATCTAATTTAAACAAAAGGTATACGCACACATACTTTCTGCTATACCCAAGAATGAAATCAAAGTAAGAGGACTGACTAGTGAGATGGCAGCCTCTGGTGGTCAAAGGTATTAAGCTGAAAAAAAAATCCAACAATCTCCCCTTGTTAGAAGTTTGGGCTCTGAAGATGGGAGACTTAGACCCTGAAGAAAGAGAAGACTAGGATAACAGTTTTCGAAAAGTAGGCTTGGAAGATATTCAGAATCACTGCCCCCTCCAAAAGGTGCATCTGCACAAAGATCCATGGGTAATTTCCCAACAGCTGCCTGAAAACTCTGGGTACACAACATCCCTGACAGGTAGGGATGTAGGGAGACAATTGTAACATTACGGACAATTCCATAAAATCAAGTTTACTTTGTCACCCTGAAAATGGCTTCTTTCTTAATTTTGTTCCTGACATTATTGCTTCCAGGCAAAAGTGAGGAATGCAGATGCTGGAAACCAGAGTTTAGATTAGAGTGGTGCTGGAAAAGCACAGCAGGTCCGGCAGCATCCGAGGAGCAGGAAAAATCGACGTTTCGGGCAAAAGCCCTTCATTATTCCTGATGAAGGGCTTTTGCCTGAAACGTTGATTTTCCTGCTCCTCGGTTGCTGCCTGAACTGCTGTGCTTTTCCAGCACCACTCTAATCCAAATTATTGCTTCCAGGTCAAGGGACGTCATCATATGGATGAATATTTCTTGTTACCCAAAACAAATTAATCCCTTCAATACTAATGTAAATTCTGAAAAGTTATTTTCAAGTTTTCTTAAAACCAATTACAAATTCCATTGGCTTTTTCATGAAATTTCAAATTTTCCTAATTTTCTGCCTTGGCGTTAAATTACATCAGAACATAGCTTAATTGACCATGATAAACAGGATTATTTATATTCTACATTAACCACTTGGCATGTTCACTATAAAAATAATTTTTTAAAAACTAGTCAACCATAATTGGCTCCAACATTAGCATCTTGCCTCTCTCTCTTTTGTCCTCACCCCGTTCCCAAATCAAGAAACAGGATCAAACCTAGTGGCATGTATCTGATCCATAATGGCTATTAAATCAATCAAGCCAAACCAGTCCCTCCAGAAACAGATTGCTGACGTTTCACATATTCACGTTGTAATCTGCCATTTTCAATGGTCACTGGCTCCATAACTGACCAGGACATTTGCTCACTCTTCCAGCCTGCCATGTGGTGTTGGGAGTTACAAGTTGACACTTAACCTGCTTTGCCCTTTAGGGTGTAGGTTTGCTCGCTGAGCTGTAGGTTTGATATCCAGACGTTTCATTACCTGGCCAGGTAACATCATCAGTGGCGACCTCTAAGTGAAGCGAAACTGTTGTCTCTGCTTTCTATTTATATCTTTCTCCTGGATAGGGTTCCTGGGGTTTGTGGTGATGTCATTTCCTGTCTGTTTTCTGAGGGGTTGATAGATGGCATCTAGATCTGTGTGTTTGTTTATGGCGCTGTGGTTGGAGTGCCAGGCCTCTAGGAATTCTCTGGCATGTCTTTGCTTAACCTGTTTGCTTTGCCCTATTATGAATGCACCTTCCTCGTGCATCAAGTGCTGCAGCAGGATTTAAATTGGGAGCTTCTGGCTCAGAGATAGTACACTACCCACGACAGCATAAGACCTCCACAACCAAAACCATAACAGTGAAATTTAGATTTGAAATTTTCTCAAAGAATTCAGACACCTATACCAATTTGAATCAACTTGGTCTCTTAATGTAGCCTTAGAGGCAGATAAATATACTACTCAACGAGCTTCATAGAGCAGAATGCTCAGTTCTGCTTCTTTATTAATTTAATGACAGCCCAAGCAGCAAGTGGCTTCCTGTTGTTAAAATCAATGCTCTTGGCTACACGGAATCTTAATATAATTGGCCGGGATCAAAACTGACTGGACATCAATTCTTGGGCTGCCTGCTCGTATCGCTAAACACTGCAGTAGGATGCGTAATTAAGCCAATGGAAAAGTCATAGCAGGAAGTGTGTTAGAAACAAGCAGTGAAAAGGACTTACTGGATTTCTCTGAAACTGACTCAAAATTATCTAATGACATTTCAGAATCACAAATAGTCAATATATTAACTGCAATGTCACTGCGAACACACTGACAGATCATATTTAGATTCCTCTCTCTCTCTGCACTAAATTTTCACCTTCAACACATACTGAATGAATAGTGAGCTTTACAAACAGAAACAATTCATCCAGTATCAAGACACTGGTCTATCAGTCACATGAATCCCAGACTCAAATAACCTGCATTTCCAAGCTTCCCACTTGCATTGATAAATATGCTTTTTCCTCACTTTCCCTCAAAATATAATCAACTCCTTCAGAAGGCTATAGTTCTGCAAAATCTTAATCACTCTCTGGTAACTCCCTCCATTGTACTTCGACAGTTAACACCCTGAGAACTATTACACCATGGAAGCATCGCAGCCAAGGCTAATCCAAGTTTCAACTGCCTGAAAACTTCCCAGGCGATTTATTAAGGAGAAACTCAGAGGGTCTGCATGACTTTGGAACTCTCTGCCTCAAAACGCAGTGTCCCTGAACATTTTTAAGGCAGAAGTAGATAGTTTATTGTGAGGTAAGAATATCAAAAGGTTACCAAGGTTTACCAGGGGATGTGAAATTCCAAACACAACCAGGTCAGCAAAGACCTTATTGAAAGATAAGCAGGCTCGAAGGGCTGAATGGCCTACTTCTGCTCCGAGTTCATATTGATTTTTCCTTTATTAATCTGGACTTTTACAATTAATGACAACAAGCTTTTCATTGCTCTTGACCCTAGTTAACTCAGGACAAACAAGAAGAATCGAAATTCAGATCTGCCTACTTCCACTTTTTTTTAAAAAGATTTAGAATATCAACCTTCCTCCACCTCCGCACTCACTTAGTACAGCTTTTCTCATTATTCATAACCGTAACATGGACTGTAAATAAGTAACAAAACTTAAAGCACCATTTCCTGCACAATGGATCAAAGGCTAATAACAGATTGAATTATTAAACAAGTCAAAAGGTGCTGACCTTCAAATTTCCAAAATCAGGATTACTTTGTTAAGCATACTCACTGGGTTCACCAAATAGATCAAAAGTATTAAGGGTTTGACGTTACATTCAGAAGTTCACCCGACTGGCAAAAAGTAGGGCTGCAATTTATTCCTGAGCATGCTGCAGTTTATATATGCAGCAGGAGATTTATGTTAAAACCCAACATAAAAGGTGCAGACACATAGAATCCCTACAGTGTGGAAACAGGCCATTTGGCCCAACAGGTCCACCCAGACCCATTCCTCTACCCTATTTGTCTACATTTCCCCTGACTAATGCACCTAACGTAGTACACATGCCTGAAAACCATGGGCAATTTAGAATGGCCAATTCACCTAATCTGCACATAAACAGAGTTTGTTCTTCATTGTAAATTATACTCATCTGGAAATTATACTTGTCCTCTTTTGGTCTGCACTTACTTTATTTTTAAATTTATCATTCTGAGAGCGCTTTGGATTGAAATACAACATCATAATAATAATAATAATAATAATATTATTAAAAACCATAACTCCCAGAGTTTCACGACAAACAGGAAGACTCTGCGTTTACATGATATTTAAAGATCTGACAACCAGCTGAGAATAAAAATGTGCTATATTTAAAAAGAGGAAGATGAAATAAAAACATCTGTTTTTAGTTTAAAATCTAAACAATCTCCATCCCAAAGGGAACACTGATAACTCAAAATTCACAAGTTTAGTTTGCACTAGTCACAACTGTTTATCCTTGAATATTTTTAAACCTCTGTCAATTGTTAAGCCACTGCAACCCACAGTTGCAGTCAATATTTACATTATTACAAGGTTAAACATAATTAAATTAAACCTAATTTGATGAGTATTTCACAGATGCTCCCAAGAGTATTTACTTCCTTTCATGATAAACGAACTTAGGAAAAGACAATTTTAAAAATGATCACAGCCTGATCAATTTTAAACATATTTTTGAAAATAATCATTACACACCAATACAGGGGTCAAAATGTACACAAGTTGGTTCAACCCCTTGGGCTTATTCTGCCATTCATTTACTTTACTTCAGCCTCACAAAGCATTCATCGAGTGACTGAACAGGTTTAGTCTCCAGTTTGCACTGTCAACTCTCAGCCAGGGAGACTTCAAAGGCTCTGCAATTAGTCTCAATGCCCTCAAGGTTGGGGGAACAATCAGGTACGCTACTGCTGATTACTGCAAATGGATTACTATGGATGTTGTTGATGGAGAAATGTCCGGGTTGTGAACACCCACCCTAGGCCGATCAAGCCAACAATATTTAAGGGATCATCAGTGATCAACAGCAACACTGGTGGAATCACCAGAGTAGCTAACAGACTTGAATCCATTACTCAGCAGAGATAATCATTTTGGAAGGGGTTGGGCAGAAGAGAACTGGCAAAAAAAACACTGCCTCAACATGACATCCAGCACTATAACAATAAAATGGGCTTTTCAGGGTTAGATCACATCAGATAGCTGTTAGAGGGAGGATGCCTAGGTTACAGTCAGGGTCCCAGCATTAAGGGCACGAGGTTAGATTCAGAGTACAAAAGTCAGGCCACCCGGGCTAGGGGCCAAATATTCTCCTTGCCTCAGCCGAGGATCAAAGTCCAAGGGTAGGGTGGCCAAGCTAGGAGCCAAATTGCTAGAGTGGTCAGGGAGGGGTCAAACACCAGGATGGTCAAGGTGAGGGGGTGGCCAGGGAGGGGTCAAAGTGCCAGGGTGGCCAAGGGGAGGGGGAGGTCAAAGTGCCAGAGTGGCCAAGGGGAGGGGGGGGGGGGTCAAAGTGCCAGAGTGGCCAAGGGGAGGGGGGGGGGGTCAAAGTGCCAGAGTGGCCAAGGGGAGGGGGGGGGGGTCAAAGTGCCAGAGTGGCCAAGGGGAGGGGGGGGGGGGTCAAAGTGCCAGAGTGGCCAAGGGGAGGGGGAGGGGTCAAAGTGCCAGAGTGGCCAAGGGGAGGGGGGTGGGGGTCAAAGTGCCAGAGTGGCCAAGGGGAGGGGGAGGTCAAAGTGCCAGGGTGGCCAAGGGGAGGGGGGGGGTCAAAGTGCCAGGGAAGGAGAGGCCAAAGTGGGGTCAAAGTGCCAGGGTGGGGTCAAAGGGCGTCCAGACTGAGGTATCCAACGCAGGTAACCAATGTCTGAGCGCAGACACACACCGCGAGTGTGAGCAGAGACAGCTTGAAGCTGAGTGAGGGTGGTGTAGGGTGGTGCTCGGCCCGGGGTTACCCTCTGAAGGGGTGACCAGCCCCTGTGTCCGAGCTCAGCCCCAATCCCCGGGGACACAGCTTACCTCAGCCGGGGGCTGTAAATGACACTCCGTCTCCTTTACCCAGCGGAACTCTCACACAACTCGGCACAAACGGCACTTGAAGCATAAGAAGCAGGCGGCCCCGCGGATGGCCGACGCCAGGGAGAAGTGGGTGAAGAGCTAAGCCCCAGCTCTCGGTCTCTCTCTCTCCCTCTCTCCCTGGGCCCCGCCGGCAACCTCACCTGGCCTTGCTCTGCGCCTGCGCACAGCAGGCGCCACCCGCGAGTAGGCTACACTGCCATTGGGCAACCGCACGAAGCGCCGAAGCTCCATTGGTTCGGAAGTCTGTCAATCAGCGCAACGGCGACCAACCAGCGGGGGCTGACAGGTGCATGTGACCGACTTGACAGCACAGGCGCAGATGGGGGGAAGGCAACAAACAGAGAGAGAGAGAGGGTGAGGGTGAATGATGGAGAGAGGGTGGGGGAGGAGGAGAGAGAGAGAGAGGGTGAGGGTGAATGATGGAGAGAGGGTGGGGGAAGAAGATGGAAGTATTTGGGAGTGGAATGGAGAAGGGGAATGGAGAAAGAGAGGGAGAGGAATGGGGGAGAAGAAGAGATAAAAGAGCAGAGTGAGGATAGGAGGATAAAGAGAGATGGGGATTGTAGGAGAGTGAGCAAGAGTGAAATAGGTAAGGAGGAGAGTGAGGGAGAGGGAATGGGAGAGCGAGGGAGGGGGGGACGGGGGAAGGAGGAGAGCGAGGGAGGGGGGGGACGGGGGAAGGAGGAGAGCGAGGGAGGGGGGGGACGGGGGAAGGAGGAGAGCGAGGGAGGGGGGGGACGGGGGAAGGAGGGGAGGGGGGGACGGGGGAAGGAGGAGAGCGAGGGAGGGGGGGACGGGGGAAGGAGGAGAGCGAGGGAGGGGGGGACGGGGGAAGGAGGAGAGCGAGGGAGGGGGGGACGGGGGAAGGAGGAGAGCGAGGGAGGGGGGGGACGGGGAAATGGGGGAAGGAGGAGAGCGAGCGAGGGAGGGGGAATGGGGGAAGAAGAGTGAGGGAGGGGAAATGGGGAAATGGGGGAAGGAGGAGAGCGAGGGAGGGGGGGAACGGGGGAGGGAGGAGAGCGAGGGAGGGGGGGAACGGGGGAGGGAAGAGAGCGAGGGAGGGGGGGACGGGGGAAGGAGGAGAGCGAGGGAGGGGGGGACGGGGGGAGGAGGAGAGCGAGGGAGGGGGGGACGGGGGGAGGAGGAGAGCGAGGGAGGGGGGGACGGGGGGAGGAGGAGAGCGAGGGAGGGGGGGACGGGGGAAGGAGGAGAGCGAGGGGGGGACGGGGGAAGGAGGAGAGCGAGGGGGGGGGGGACGGGGAAATGGGGGAAGGAGGAGAGCGAACGAGGGAGGGGGAATGGGGGAAGGAGGAGAGCGAGCGAGGGAGGGGGAATGGGGGAAGGAGGAGAGCGAGGGAGGGAGGGAGGGGGAATGGGGGAAGGAGGAAAGCGAGCGAGGGAGGGGGAATGGGGGAAGGAGAGTGAGGGAGGGGGAATGGGGAAATGGGGGAAGGAGGAGAGCGAGGGAGGGGGGACGGGGAAATGGGGGAAGGAGGAGAGCGAGGGAGGGGGAATGGGGGAAGGAGGAGAGCGAGGGAGGGGGAATGGGGGAAGGAGGAGAGCGAGGGAGGGGGAAGGAGGAGAGCGAGCGAGGGAGGGGGAAAGAGGAGAGCGAGCGAGGGAGGGGGAAGGAGGAGAGCGAGCGAGGGAGGGGGAATGGGGGAAGGAGGAGAGCGAGCGAGGGAGGGGGAATGGGGGAAGGAGGAGAGCGAGCGAGGGAGGGGGAATGGGGGAAGGAAGAGAGCGAGCGAGGGAGGGGGAATGGGGGAAGGAGAGTGAGGGAGGGGGAATGGGGAAATGGGGGAAGGAGGAGAGCGAGGGAGGGGGAATGGGGGAAGGAGGAGAGCGAGCGAGGGAGGGGGAATGGGGAAGGAGAGTGAGGGAGGGGGAATATGGGAAATGGGGGAAGGAGGAGAGCGAGGGAGGGGGAATGGGGGAAGGAGGAGAGCGAGCGAGGGAGGGGGAATGGGGGAAGGAGGAGAGCGAGCGAGGGAGGGGGAATGGGGGAAGGAGGAGAGCGAGCGAGGGAGGGGGAATGGGGGAAGGAAGAGAGCGAGCGAGGGAGGGGGAATGGGGGAAGGAGAGTGAGGGAGGGGGAATGGGGAAATGGGGGAAGGAGGAGAGCGAGGGAGGGGGAATGGGGGAAGGGGGAGAGCGAGCGAGGGAGGGGGAATGGGGAAGGAGAGTGAGGGAGGGGGAATATGGGAAATGGGGGAAGGAGGAGAGCGAGGGAGGGGGAATGGGGGAAGGAGGAGAGCGAGCGAGGGAGGGGGAATGGGGGAAGGAGGAGAGCGAGCGAGGGAGGGGGAATGGGGGAAGGAGGAGAGCGAGCGAGGGAGGGGGAATGGGGGAAGGAGAGTGAGGGAGGGGGAATGGGGAAATGGGGGAAGGAGGAGAGCGAGGGAGGGGGAATGGGGGAAGGAGGAGAGCGAGCGAGGGAGGGGTATTGGGGGAAGGAGAGTGAGGGAGGGGGAATGGGGAAATGGGGGTAGGAGGAGAGCGAGGGAGGGGGGAATGGGGGAAGGAGGAGAGCGAGGGAGGGGGAATGGGGGAAGGAGGAGAGCGAGGGAGGGGGAATGGGGGAAGGAGGAGAGCGAGGGAGGGGGAATGGGGGAAGGAGGAGAGCGAGCGAGGGAGGGGGAATGGGGGAAGGAGGAGAGCGAGCGAGGAAGGGGGAATGGGGGAAGGAGAGTGAGGTTGGGGAAATGGGGGAAGGAGGAGAGGGAGGGGGGGACGGGGGAAGGAGGAGAGCAAGGGAGGGGGGGACGGGGAAATGGGGGAAGGAGGAGAGCGAGCGAGGGAGGGGGAATGAGGGAAGGAGGAGAGCGAGGGTGGGGGAAGGAGGAGAGCGAGCGAGCGAGGGAGGGGGAATGGGGGAAGGAGGAGAGCGAGCGAGGGAGGGGGAATGGGGGAAGGAGAGTGAGGGAGGGGGAATGGGGAAATGGGGGAAGGAGGAGAGCGAGGGAGGGGAAATGGGGGAAGGAGGAGAGCGAGGGAGGGGGAATGGGGGAAGGAGGAGAGCGAGCGAGGGAGGGGGAATGGGGGAAGGAGGAGAGCGAGCGAGGGAGGGGGAATGGGGGAAGGAGAGTGAGGGAGGGGAAATGGGGGAAGGAGGAGAGCGAGCGAGGGAAGGGAAATGGGGGAAGGAGGAGAGCGAGCGAGGGAGGGGGAATGGGGGAAGGAGGAGAGCGAGCGAGGGAGGGGGAATGGGGGAAGGAGGAGAGCGAGCGAGGGAGGGGGAATGGGGGAAGGAGGAGATCGAGCGAGGGAGGGGGAATGGGGGAAGGAGGAGAGCGAGCGAGGGAGGGGGAATGGGGGAAGGAGGAGAGGGAGCGAGGGAGGGGGAATGGGGGAAGGAGGAGAGCGAGCGAGGGAGGGGGAATGGGGGAAGGAGGAGAGCGAGCGAGGGAGGGGGAATGGGGGAAGGAGGAGAGCGAGCGAGGGAGGGGGAATGGGGGAAGGAGGAGAGCGAGCGAGGGAGGGGGAATGGGGGAAGGAGGAGAGCGAGCGAGGGAGGGGGAATGGGGGAAGGAGGAGAGCGAGCGAGGGAGGGGGAATGGGGGAAAGAGGAGAGCGAGCGAGGGAGGGGGAATGGTGGAAGGACGAGAGCGACCGAGGGAGGGGGAATGGGGGAAGGAGGAAAGCGAGCGAGGGAGGGGGAATGGGGGAAGGAGGAGAGCGAGGGAGGGGGAATGGGGGAAGGAGGAGAGCGAGCGAGGGAGGGGGAATGGGGGAAGGAGAGTGAGGGAGGGGAAATGGGGGAAGGAGGAGAGCGAGGGAGGGGGAATGGGGGAAGGAGGAGAGCGAGGGAGGGGGAATGGGGGAAGGAGGAGAGCGAGCGAGGGAGGGGGAATGGGGGAAGGAGGACAACGAGCGAGGGAGGGGGAATGGGGGAAGGAGGAGAGCGAGCGGGGGAGGGGGAATGGGGGAAGGAGGAGAACGAGCGAGGGAGGGGGAATGGGGGAAGGAGGAGAGCGAGCGAGGGAGGGGGAATGGGGGAAGGAGAGTGAGGGAGGGGGACTGGGGAAATGGGGGAAGGAGGAGAGCGAGCGAGGGAGGGGGAATGGGGGAAGGAGGAGAGCGAGCGAGGGAGGGGGAATGGGGGAAGGAGGAGAGCGAGCGAGGGAGGGGGAATGGGGGAAGGAGGAGAGGGAGGGAGGGAGGGGGAATGGGGGAAGGAGAGTGAGGGAGCGGGAATGGGGGAAGGAGGAGAGCGAGCGAGGGAGGGGGAATGAGGGAAGGAGGAGAGCGAGGGAGGGGGAATGGGGAAGGAGGAGAGCGAGCGAGGGAGGGGAATGGGGGAAGGAGGAGAGCGAACGAGGGAGGGGGAATGGAGGAAGGAGGAGAGCGAGCGAGGAAGGGGGAATGGGGGAAGGAGAGTGAGGTTGGGGAAATGGGGGAAGGAGGAGAGGGAGGGGGGGACGGGGGAAGGAGGAGAGCAAGGGAGGGGGGGACGGGGAAATGGGGAAGGAGGAGAGCGAGCGAGGGAGGGGGAATGAGGGAAGGAGGAGAGCGAGGGTGGGGAAGGAGGAGAGCGAGCGAGCGAGGGGGGGGGGGGAGGGGGGGGGGGGGGGGGGGGGAATGGGGGAAGGAGGAGAGCGAGCGAGGGAGGGGGAATGGGGGAAGGAGAGTGAGGGAGGGGGAATGGGGAAATGGGGGAAGGAGGAGAGCGAGGGAGGGGAAATGGGGGAAGGAGGAGAGCGAGGGAGGGGGAATGGGGGAAGGAGGAGAGCGAGCGAGGGAGGGGGAATGGGGGAAGGAGGAGAGCGAGCGAGGGAGGGGGAATGGGGGAAGGAGAGTGAGGGAGGGGGAAATGGGGGAAGGAGGAGAGCGAGCGAGGGAAGGGAAATGGGGGAAGGAGGAGAGCGAGCGAGGGAGGGGGAATGGGGGAAGGAGGAGAGCGAGCGAGGGAGGGGGAATGGGGGAAGGAGGAGAGCGAGCGAGGGAGGGGGAATGGGGGAAGGAGGAGATCGAGCGAGGGAGGGGGAATGGGGAAGGAGGAGAGCGAGCGAGGGAGGGGGAATGGGGGAAGGAGGAGAGGGAGCGAGGGAGGGGGAATGGGGGAAGGAGGAGAGCGAGCGAGGGAGGGGGAATGGGGGAAGGAGGAGAGAGAGCGAGCGAGGGAGGGGGAATGGGGGAAGGAGGAGAGCGAGCGAGGGAGGGGGAATGGGGGAAGGAGGAGAGCGAGCGAGGGAGGGGAATGGGGGAAGGAGGAGAGCGAGCGAGGGAGGGGGAATGGGGGAAGGAGGAGAGCGAGCGAGGGAGGGGAATGGGGGAAGGAGGAGAGCGAGCGAGGGAGGGGGAATGGGGGAAAGAGGAGAGCGAGCGAGGGAGGGGGAATGGGGAAGGACGAGAGCGACCGAGGGAGGGGGAATGGGGGAAGGAGGAAAGCGAGCGAGGGAGGGGGAATGGGGGAAGGAGGAGAGCAAGGGAGGGGGAATGGGGGAAGGAGGAGAGCGAGGGAGGGGGAATGGGGGGAGGAGGAGAGCGAGCGAGGGAGGGGGAATGGGGGAAGGAGGACAACGAGCGAGGGAGGGGGAATGGGGGAAGGAGGAGAGCGAGCGGGGGAGGGGGAATGGGGGAAGGAGGAGAACGAGCGAGGGAGGGGGAATGGGGAAGGAGGAGAGCGAGCGAGGGAGGGGGAATGGGGGAAGGAGAGTGAGGGAGGGGGAATGGGGAAATGGGGGAAGGAGGAGAGCGAGCGAGGGAGGGGGAATGGGGGAAGGAGGAGAGCGAGCGAGGGAGGGGGAATGGGGGAAGGAGGAGAGCGAGCGAGGGAGGGGGAATGGGGGGAAGGAGGAGAGCGAGGGAGGGAGGGAGGGGGAATGGGGGAAGGAGAGTGAGGGAGGGGGAATGGGGGAAGGAGGAGAGCGAGCGAGGGAGGGGGAATGAGGGAAGGAGGAGAGTGAGGGAGGGGGAATGGGGGAAGGAGGAGAGCGAGCGAGGGAGGGGGAATGGGGGAAGGAGGAGAGCGAGCGAGGGAGGGGGAATGGAGGAAGGAGAGTGAGGGAGGGGGAATGGGGAAGGAGGAGAGCGAGGGAGGGGGAATGGGGGACGGAGGAGAGCGAGGGAGGGGAATGGGGGACGGAGGAGAGTGAGGGAGGGGGAATGGGGGAAGGAGGAGAGCGAGCGAGGGAGGGGGAATGGGGGAAGGAGGAGAGCGAGCGAGGGAGGGAGGGAGGGGGAATGGGGGAAGGAGGAAAGCGAGCGAGGGAGGTGGAATGGGGGAAGGAGGGTGAGGGAGTGGGAATGGGGAAATGGGGAAAGGAGGAGAGCGAGGGAGGGGGAATGGGGGAAGGAGGAGAGCGAGCGAGGGAGGGGGAATGGGGGACGGAGGAGAGCGAGCGAGGGAGGGGGAATGGGGGAAGGAGAGTGAGGGAGGGGGAATGGGGAAATGGGGGAAGGAGGAGAGCGAGGGAGGGGGAATGGGGGAAGGAGGAGAGCGAGGGAGGGGGAATGGGGGAAGGAGGAGAGCGAGCGAGGGAGGGGGAATGGGGGAAGGAGGAGAGCGAGCGAGGGAGGGGGAATGGGGGAAGGAGGAGAGCGAGCGAGGGAGGGGGAATGGGGGAAGGAGAGTGAGGTAGGGGAAATGGGGGAAGGAGGAGAGCGAGGGAGGGGGGGATAGGGGAAGGAGGAGAGCAAGGGAGGGGGGGACGGGGATATGGGGGAAGGAGGAGAGCGAGCGAGGGAGGGGGAATGGGGGAAGGAGAGTGAGGGAGGGGAAATGGGGAAATGGGGCAAGGAGGAGAGCGAGCGAGGGAGGGGGAATGGGGAGCGAGGGAGGGGGAATGAGGGAAGGAGGAGAGCGAGGAGGGGGAATGGGGGAAGGAGGAGAGCGAGCGAGCGAGGGAGGGGGAATGGGGGAAGGAGGAGAGCGAGCGAGGGAGGGGGAATGGGGGAAGGAGAGTGAGGGAGGGGAATGGGGAAATGGGGAAGGAGGAGAGCGAGGGAGGGGAATGGGGGAAGGAGGAGAGCGAGGGAGGGGGAATGGGGGAAGGAGAGTGAGGGAGGGGAAATGGGAAAATGGGGGAAGGAGGAGAGCGAGCGAGGGAGGGGGAATGGGGGAAGGAGGAGAGCGAGCGAGGAGCGGGGGAATGGGGGAAGGAGAGTGAGGGAGGGGGAATGGGGAAATGGGGGAAGGAGGAGAGCGAGGGAGGGGAAATGGGGGAAGGAGTAGAGCGAGCGAGGGAGGGGGGAATGGGGGAAGGAGGAGAGCAAGCGAGGGAGGGGGAATGGGGGGAAGGAGAGTGAGGGAGGGGGAATGGGGAAATGGGGGAAGGAGGAGAGCGAGGGAGGGGAATGGGGGAAGGAGGAGAGCGAGCGAGGGAGGGGGGGGGGAATGGGGGAAGGAGAGTGAGGGAGGGGGAATGGGGAAATGGGGGAAGGAGGAGAGCGAGGGAGGGGGAATGGGGAAGGAGGAGAGCGAGGGAGGGGGAATGGGGGAAGGCGGAGAGCGATGGAGGGGGAATGGGGGAAGGCGGAGAGCGAGGGAGGGGGAATGGGGGAAGGAGGAGAGCGAGCGAGGGAGGGGAATGGGGGAAGGAGGAGAGCGAGCGAGGGAGGGGGAATGGGGGAAGGAGAGTGAGGTAGGGGAAATGGGGAAATGGGGGAAGGAGGAGAGCGAGGGAGGGGGGGATAGGGGAAGGAGGAGAGCGAGCGAGGGAGGGGGAATGGGGGAAGGAGGAGAGCGAGCGAGGGAGGGGGAATGAGGGAAGGAGGAGAGCGAGGGAGGGGGAATGGGGGAAGGAGGAGAGCGAGCGAGCGAGGGAGGGGGAATGGGGGAAGGAGGAGAGCGAGCGAGGGAGGGGGAATGGGGAAGGAGAGTGAGGGAGGGGGAATGGGGAAATGGGGGAAGGAGGAGACGAGGGAGGGGGAATGGGGGAAGGAGGAGAGCGAGGGAGGGGGAATGGGGGAAGGAGAGTGAGGGAGGGGAAATGGGAAAATGGGGGAAGGAGGAGAGCGAGCGAGGGAGGGGGAATGGGGGAAGGAGGAGAGCGAGCGAGGGCGGGGGAATGGGGGAAGGAGAGTGAGGGAGGGGGAATGGGGAAATGGGGGAAGGAGGAGAGCGAGGGAGGGGAAATGGGGGAAGGAGGAGAGCGAGGGAGGGGGAATGGGGAAGGAGGAGAGCGAGCGAGGGAGGGGGAATGGGGGAAGGAGGTGAGCGAGCGAGCGAGGGAGGGGGAATGGGGGAAGGAGAGTGAGGGGAGGGGAAATGGGGGAAGGAGGAGAGCGAGGGAGGGGGAATGGGGGAAGGAGGAGAGCGAGCGAGGGAGGGGGAATGGGGGAAGGAGGAGAGCGAGCGAGGGAGGGGGAATGGGGGAAGGAGGAGAGCGAGCGAGGGAGGGGGAATGGGGAAGGAGGAGAGCGAGCGAGGGAGGGGGAATGGGGGAAGGAGGAGAGCGAGCGAGGGAGGGGGAATGGGGGAAGGAGGAGAGCGAGCGAGGGAGGGGGAATGAGGGAAGGAGGAGACCGAGCGAGGGAGGGGGAATGGGGGAAGGAGGAGAGCGAGCGAGGGGAGGGGGAATGGGGGAAGGAGGAGAATGAGCGAGGGAGGGGGAATGGGGGAAGGAGGAGAGCGAGCGAGGGAGGGGGAATGGGGGAAGGAGAGTGAGGGAGGGGGAATGGGAAATGGGGGGAGGAGGAGACCGAGCGAGGGAGGGGAATGGGGGAAGGAGGAGAGCGAGCGAGGGAGGGGGAATGGGGGAAGGAGGAGAGCGAGGGAGGGAGGGAGGGGGAATGGGGGAAGGAGAGTGAGGGAGGGGAAATGGGGAAATGGGGGTAGGAGGAGAGCGAGCGAGGGAGGGGGAATGGGGGTAGGAGGAGAGCGAGCGAGGGAGGGGGAATGGGGGAAGGAGGAGAGCGAGCGAGGGAGGGGGAATGGGGGAAGGAGGAGAGCGAGCGAGGGAGGGGGAATGGGGGAAGGAGAGTGAGGTAGGGGAAATGGGGGAAGGAGGAGAGCGAGGGAGGGGGGGATAGGGGAAGGAGGAGAGCAAGGGAGGGGGGGACGGGGATATGGGGAAGGAGGAGAGCGAGCGAGGGAGGGGGAATGGGGGAAGCAGAGTGAGGGTGGGGAAATGGGGCAAGGAGGAGAGCGAGCGAGGGAGGGGGAATGGGGGAAGGAGGAGAGCGAGCGAGGGAGGGGGAATGGGGGAAGGAGGAGAGCGAGCGAGGAGGGGGAATGAGGGAAGGAGGAGAGCGAGGGAGGGGGAATGGGGGAAGGAGGAGAGTGAGCGAGCGAGGGAGGGGGAATGGGGGAAGGAGGAGAGCGAGCGAGGGAGGGGGAATGGGGGAAGGAGAGTGAGGGAGGGGGAATGGGGAAATGGGGGAAGGAGGAGAGCGAGGGAGGGGGAATGGGGGAAGGAGGAGAGCGAGCGAGGGAGGGGAAATGGGGCAAGGAGGAGAGCGAGCGAGGGAGGGGGAATGGGGGAAGGAGGAGAGCGAGCGAGGGAGGGGGAATGAGGGAAGGAGGAGAGCGAGGGAGGGGGAATGGGGGAAGGAGGAGAGTGAGCGAGCGAGGGAGGGGGAATGGGGGAAGGAGGAGAGCGAGCGAGGGAGGGGGAATGGGGGAAGGAGAGTGAGGGAGGGGGAATGGGGAAATGGGGGAAGGAGGAGAGCGAGGGAGGGGGAATGGGGGAAGGAGGAGAGCGAGGGAGGGGGAATGGGGGAAGGGAGGAGAGCGAGGGAGGGGGAATGGGGGAAGGAGAGTGAGGGAGGGGAAATGGGAAAATGGGGGAAGGAGGAGAGCGAGCGAGGGAGGGGGAATGGGGGAAGGAGGAGAGCGAGCGAGGGCGGGGGAATGGGGGAAGGAGAGTGAGGGAGGGGGAATGGGGAAATGGGGGAAGGAGGAGAGCGAGGGAGGGGAAATGGGGGAAGGAGGAGAGCGAGGGAGGGGGAATGGGGGAAGGAGGAGAGCGAGCGAGGAGGGGGAATGGGGGAAGGAGGTGAGCGAGCGAGCGAGGGAGGGGGAATGGGGGGAGGAGAGTGAGGGAGGGGAAATGGGGGAAGGAGGAGAGCGAGGGAGGGGGAATGGGGGAAGGAGGAGAGCGAGCGAGGGAGGGGGAATGGGGGAAGGAGGAGAGCGAGCGAGGGAGGGGGAATGGGGGAAGGAGGAGAGCGAGGGAGGGGGAATGGGTGATGGAGGAGATCGAGCGAGGGAGGGGGAATGGGGGAAGGAGGAGAGCGAGCGAGGGAGGGGGAATGGGGGAAGGAGGAGAGCGAGCGAGGGAGGGGGAATGGGGGAAGGAGGAGAGCGAGGGAGGGGGAATGGGGAAATGGGGGGAGGAGGAGAGCGAGCGAGGGAGGGGAATGGGGGAAGGAGGAGAGCGAGCGAGGGAGGGGGAATGGGGGAAGGAGGAGAGCGAGGGAGGGGGAATGGGGGAAGGAGGAGAGCGAGCGAGCGAGGGAGGGGGAATGGGGGAAGGAGGAGAGCGAGTGAGGGAGGGGGAATGGGGGAAGGAGGAGAGCGAGCGAGGGAGAGGGAATGGGGGAAGGAGGAGAGCGAGGGAGGGGGAATGGGGGAAGGAGGAGAGTGAGGGAGGGGGAATGGGGGAAGGAGGAGAGCGAGCGAGGGAAGGGGAATGGGGGAAGGAGGAGAGCGAGCGAGGGAGGGGGAATGGGGGAAGGAGGAGAGCGAGGGAGGGGGAATGGGTGATGGAGGAGATCGAGCGAGGGAGGGGGAATGGGGGAAGGAGGAGAGCGAGCGAGGGAGGGGGAATGGGGGAAGGAGGAGAGCGAGCGAGGGAGGGGGAATGGGGGAAGGAGGAGAGCGAGCGAGGGAGGGGGAATGGGGGAAGGAGGAGAGCGAGCGAGGGAGGGGGAATGGGGGAAGTAGGAGAGCGAGCGAGGGAGGGGGAATGGGGGAAGGAGGAGAGCGAGCGAGGGAGGGGGAATGGGGGAAAGAGGAGAGCGAGCGAGGGAGGGGGAATGGGGGTAGGAGGAGAGCGAGCGAGGGAGGGGGAATGGGGGAAGGAGGATAGCGAGCGAGGGAGGGGGAATGGGGGAAAGAGGAGAGCGAGCGAGGGAGGGGGAATGGGGGAAGGAGGAGAGCGAGCGAGGGAGGGGGAATGGGGGAACGAGGAGAGCGAGCGAGGGAGGGGGAATGGGGGAAGGAGGAGAGCGAGCGAGGGAGGGGGAATGGGGGAAGGAGGAGAGCGAGGGAGGGGGAATGGGGGTAGGAGGAGAGCGAGCGAGGGAGGGGGAATGGGGGAAGGAGAGTGAGGGAGGGGAAATGGGGGAAGGAGGAGAGCGAGGGAGGAGGAATGGGGGAAGGAGGAGAGCGAGCGAGGGAGGGGGAATGGGGGAAGGAGGAGAGCGAGCGAGGGAGGGGGAATGGGGGAAGGAGAGTGAGGGAGGGGGAATGGGGAAATGGGGGAAGGAGGAGAGCGAGCGAGGGAGGGGGAATGGGGTAAGTAGGAGAGCGAGCGAGGGAGGGGGAATGGGGGAAGGAGGAGAGCGAGCGAGGGAGGGGGAATGGGGGAAGGAGGAGAGCGAGGGAGGGAGGGAGGGGGAATGGGGGAAGGAGAGTGAGGGAGGGGAAATGGGGGAAGGAGGAGAGCGAGCGAGGGAGGGGGAATGGGGGAAGGAGGAGAGCGAGCGAGGGAGGGGGAATGAGGGAAGGAGGAGAGCGAGGGAGGGGGAATGGAGGAAGGAGGAGAGCGAGGGAGGGGGAATGGGGGAAGGAGGAGAGCGAGCGAGGGAGGGGGAATGGGGGAAGGAGGAGAGCGAGGAGGGGGAATGGGGGAAGGATGAGAGTGAGGGAGGGGGAATGGGGGAAGGAGGAGAGCGAGCGAGGGAGGGGGAATGGGGGAAGGAGGAGAGCGAGCGAGGGAGGGAGGGGGAATGGGGGAAGGAGGAAAGCGAGCGAGGGAGGGGGAATGGGGGAAGGAGAGTGAGGGAGGGGGAATGGGGAAATGGGGGACGGAGGAGAGCGAGGGAGGGGGGACGGGGAAATGGGGGAAGGAGGAGAGCGAGGGAGGGGGAATGGGGGAAGGAGGAGGAGCGAGCGAGGGAGGGGGAAGGAGGAGAGCGAGCGAGGGAGGGGGGAATGGGGGAAGGAAGAGAGCGGCGAGGGAGGGGGAATGGGGGAAGGAGAGTGAGGGAGGGGGAATGGGGAAATGGGGGAAGGAGGAGAGCGAGGGAGGGGGAATGGGGGAAGGAGGAGAGCGAGGGAGGGGGGAATGGGGGAAGGAGGAGAGTGAGCGAGGGAGGGTGAATGGGGGAAGGAGGAGAGCGAGCGAGGGAGGGGGAATGGGGGAAGGAGAGTGAGGGAGGGGGAATGGGGAAATCGGGGAAGGAGCAGAGCGAGGGAGGGGGAATGGGGGAAGGAGGAGAGCGAGGGAGGGGGATTGGGGGAAGGAGAGTGAGGGAGGGGGAATGGGGAAATGGGGGAAGGAGGAGAGCGAGGGAGGGGGAATGGGGGAAGGAGGAGAGCGAGCGAGGGAGGGGGAATGGGGGAAGGAGGAGAGCGAGCGAGGGAGGGGGAATTGGGGAAGGAGGAGAGCGAGCGAGGGAGGGAGGGGGAATGGGGGAAGGAGGAAAGCGAGCGAGGGAGGGGGAATGGGGGAAGGAGAGTGAGGGAGGGGGAATGGGGAAATGGGGGAAGGAGGAGAGCGAGGGAGGGGGGACGGGGAAATGGGGGAAGGAGGAGAGCGAGGGAGGGGGAATGGGGGAAGGAGGAGAGCGAGCGAGGGAGGGGGAAGGAGGAGAGCGAGCGAGGGAGGGGGAATGGGGGAAGGAAGAGAGCGAGCGAGGGAGGGGGAATGGGGGAAGGAGAGTGAGGAGGGGGAATGGGGAAATGGGGGAAGGAGGAGAGCGAGGGAGGGGGAATGGGGGTAGGAGGAGAGCGAGCGAGGGAGGGGGAATGGGGGAAGGAGAGTGAGGGAGGGGGAATGGGGAAATGGGGGAAGGAGGAGAGCGAGGGAGGGGGAATGGGGGAAGGAAGAGAGCGAGCGAGGGAGGGGAAATGGGGGAAGGAGGAGAGCGAGGGAGGGGGAATGGGGGAAGGAGGAGAGCGAGCGAGGGAGGGGGAATGGGGGAAGGAGGAGAGCGAGCGAGGGAGGGGGAATGGGGGAAGGAGAGTGAGGGAGGGGGAATGGGGAAATGGGGGAAGGAGGAGAGCGAGCGAGGGAGGGGGAATGGGGTAAGTAGGAGAGCGAGCGAGGGAGGGGGAATGGGGGAAGGAGGAGAGCGAGCGAGGGAGGGGGAATGGGGGAAGGAGGAGCGAGGGAGGGAGGGAGGGGGAATGGGGGAAGGAGAGTGAGGGAGGGGAAATGGGGGAAGGAGGAGAGCGAGCGAGGGAGGGGGAATGGGGGAAGGAGGAGAGCGAGCGAGGGAGGGGGAATGAGGGAAGGAGGAGAGCGAGGGAGGGGGAATGGAGGAAGGAGGAGAGCGAGGGAGGGGGAATGGGGGAAGGAGGAGAGCGAGCGAGGGAGGGGGAATGGGGGAAGGAGAGTGAGGGAGGGGGAATGGGGGAAGGAGGAGAGCGAGCGAGGGAGGGGGAATGGGGGAAGGAGGAGAGCGAGGGAGGGGGAATGGGGGAAGGATGAGAGTGAGGGAGGGGGAATGGGGGAAGGAGGAGAGCGAGCGAGGGAGGGGGAATGGGGGAAGGAGGAGAGCGAGCGAAGGAGGGAGGGGGAATGGGGGAAGGAGGAAAGCGAGCGAGGGAGGGGGAATGGGGAAGGAGAGTGAGGGAGGGGGAATGGGGAAATGGGGGAAGGAGGAGAGCGAGGGAGGGGGGACGGGGAAATGGGGGAAGGAGGAGAGCGAGGGAGGGGGAATGGGGGAAGGAGGAGAGCGAGCGAGGGAGGGGGAAGGAGGAGAGCGAGCGAGGGAGGGGGAATGGGGGAAGGAAGAGAGCGAGCGAGGGAGGGGGAATGGGGGAAGGAGAGTGAGGGAGGGGGAATGGGGAAATGGGGGAAGGAGGAGAGCGAGGGAGGGGGAATGGGGGAAGGAGGAGAGCGAGGGAGGGGGAATGGGGGAAGGAGGAGAGCGAGCGAGCGAGGGAGGGGGAATGGGGGAAGGAGGAGAGCGAGCGAGGGAGGGGGAATGGGGGAAGGAGGAGAGCGAGCGAGGGAGAGGGAATGGGGGAAGGAGGAGAGCGAGGGAGGGGGAATGGGGGAAGGAGGAGAGTGAGGGAGGGGGAATGGGGAAGGAGGAGAGCGAGCGAGGGAAGGGGAATGGGGGAAGGAGGAGAGCGAGCGAGGGAGGGGGAATGGGGGAAGGAGGAGAGCGAGGGAGGGGGAATGGGTGATGGAGGAGATCGAGCGAGGGAGGGGGAATGGGGGAAGGAGGAGAGCGAGCGAGGGAGGGGGAATGGGGGAAGGAGGAGAGCGAGCGAGGGAGGGGGAATGGGGGAAGGAGGAGAGCGAGCGAGGGAGGGGGAATGGGGGAAGGAGGAGAGCGAGCGAGGGAGGGGGAATGGGGGAAGTAGGAGAGCGAGCGAGGGAGGGGGAATGGGGGAAGGAGGAGAGCGAGCGAGGGAGGGGGAATGGGGGAAAGAGGAGAGCGAGCGAGGGGAGGGGGAATGGGGGTAGGAGGAGAGCGAGCGAGGGAGGGGGAATGGGGGAAGGAGGATAGCGAGCGAGGGAGGGGGAATGGGGGAAAGAGGAGAGCGAGCGAGGGAGGGGGAATGGGGGAAGGAGGAGAGCGAGCGAGGGAGGGGGAATGGGGGAACGAGGAGAGCGAGCGAGGGAGGGGGAATGGGGGAAGGAGGATAGCGAGCGAGGGAGGGGGAATGGGGGAAAGAGGAGAGCGAGCGAGGGAGGGGGAATGGGGGAAGGAGGAGAGCGAGCGAGGGAGGGGGAATGGGGGAACGAGGAGAGCGAGCGAGGGAGGGGGAATGGGGGAAGGAGGAGAGCGAGCGAGGGAGGGGAATGGGGGAAGGAGGAGAGCGAGGGAGGGGGAATGGGGGTAGGAGGAGAGCGAGCGAGGGAGGGGGAATGGGGGAAGGAGAGTGAGGGAGGGGAAATGGGGGAAGGAGGAGAGCGAGGGAGGAGGAATGGGGGAAGGAGGAGAGCGAGCGAGGGAGGGGGAATGGGGGGAAGGAGGAGAGCGAGCGAGGGAGGGGGGAATGGGGGAAGGAGAGTGAGGGAGGGGGAATGGGGAAATGGGGGAAGGAGGAGAGCGAGCGAGGGAGGGGGAATGGGGTAAGTAGGAGAGCGAGCGAGGGAGGGGGAATGGGGGAAGGAGGAGAGCGAGCGAGGGAGGGGGAATGGGGGAAGGAGGAGAGCGAGGGAGGGAGGGAGGGGGAATGGGGGAAGGAGAGTGAGGGAGGGGAAATGGGGGAAGGAGGAGAGCGAGCGAGGGAGGGGGAATGGGGGAAGGAGGAGAGCGAGCGAGGGAGGGGGAATGAGGGAAGGAGGAGAGCGAGGGAGGGGGAATGGAGGAAGGAGGAGAGCGAGGGAGGGGGAATGGGGGAAGGAGGAGAGCGAGCGAGGGAGGGGGAATGGGGGAAGGAGAGTGAGGGAGGGGGAATGGGGGAAGGAGGAGAGCGAGCGAGGGAGGGGGAATGGGGGAAGGAGGAGAGCGAGGGAGGGGGAATGGGGAGGGATGAGAGTGAGGGAGGGGGAATGGGGGAAGGAGGAGAGCGAGCGAGGGAGGGGGAATGGGGGAAGGAGGAGAGCGAGCGAGGGAGGGAGGGGGGAATGGGGGAAGGAGGAAAGCGAGCGAGGGAGGGGGAATGGGGGAAGGAGAGTGAGGGAGGGGGAATGGGGAAATGGGGGACGGAGGAGAGCGAGGGAGGGGGACGGGGAAATGGGGGAAGGAGGAGAGCGAGGGAGGGGGAATGGGGGAAGGAGGACAGCGAGCGAGGGAGGGGGAAGGAGGAGAGCGAGCGAGGGAGGGGGAATGGGGGAAGGAAGAGAGCGAGCGAGGGAGGGGGAATGGGGGAAGGAGAGTGAGGGAGGGGGAATGGGGAAATGGGGGAAGGAGGAGAGCGAGGGAGGGGGAATGGGGGAAGGAGGAGAGCGAGGGAGGGGGAATGGGGGAAGGAGGAGAGTGAGCGAGGAGGGTGAATGGGGGAAGGAGGAGAGCGAGCGAGGGAGGGGGAATGGGGGAAGGAGAGTGAGGGAGGGGGAATGGGGAAATCGGGGAAGGAGCAGAGCGAGGGAGGGGGAATGGGGGAAGGAGGAGAGCGAGGGAGGGGGATTGGGGGAAGGAGAGTGAGGAGGGGGAATGGGGAAATGGGGGAAGGAGGAGAGCGAGGGAGGGGGAATGGGGGAAGGAGGAGAGCGAGCGAGGGAGGGGGAATGGGGGAAGGAGGAGAGCGAGCGAGGGAGGGGGAATTGGGGAAGGAGGAGAGCGAGCGAGGGAGGGAGGGGGAATGGGGGAAGGAGGAAAGCGAGCGAGGGAGGGGGAATGGGGAAGGAGAGTGAGGGAGGGGGAATGGGGAAATGGGGGAAGGAGGAGAGCGAGGGAGGGGGGACGGGGAAATGGGGGAAGGAGGAGAGCGAGGGAGGGGGAATGGGGGAAGGAGGAGAGCGAGCGAGGGAGGGGGAAGGAGGAGAGCGAGCGAGGGAGGGGGAATGGGGGAAGGAGAGTGAGGGAGGGGGAATGGGAAATGGGGGAAGGAGGAGAGCGAGGGAGGGGGAATGGGGGTAGGAGGAGAGCGAGCGAGGGAGGGGGAATGGGGAAGGAGAGTGAGGGAGGGGGAATGGGGAAATGGGGGAAGGAGGAGAGCGAGGGAGGGGGGGAATGGGGAAGGAAGAGAGCGAGCGAGGGAGGGGAAATGGGGGAAGGAGGAGAGCGAGGGAGGGGGAATGGGGGAAGGAGGAGAGCGAGCGAGGGAGGGGGAATGGGGAAGGAGGAGAGCGAGCGAGGGAGGGGGAATGGGGGAAGGAGAGTGAGGGAGGGGGAATGGGGAAATGGGGGAAGGAGGAGAGCGAGCGAGGAGGGGGAATGGGGTAAGTAGGAGAGCGAGCGAGGGAGGGGGAATGGGGGAAGGAGGAGAGCGAGCGAGGGAGGGGGAATGGGGGAAGGAGGAGAGCGAGGGAGGGAGGGAGGGGGAATGGGGGAAGGAGAGTGAGGGAGGGGAAATGGGGGAAGGAGGAGAGCGAGCGAGGGAGGGGAAATGGGGGAAGGAGGAGAGCGAGCGAGGGAGGGGGAATGGGGGAAGGAGGAGAGCGAGCGAGGGAGGGGGAATGAGGGAAGGAGGAGAGCGAGGGGGAGGGGGAATGGAGGAAGGAGGAGAGCGAGGGAGGGGGAATGGGGGAAGGAGGAGAGCGAGCGAGGGAGGGGGAATGGGGGAAGGAGAGTGAGGGAGGGGGAATGGGGGAAGGAGGAGAGCGAGCGAGGGAGGGGGAATGGGGGAAGGAGGAGAGCGAGGGAGGGGGAATGGGGGAAGGATGAGAGTGAGGGAGGGGGAATGGGGGAAGGAGGAGAGCGAGCGAGGGAGGGGGAATGGGGGAAGGAGGAGAGCGAGCGAAGGAGGGAGGGGGAATGGGGGAAGGAGGAAAGCGAGCGAGGGAGGGGGAATGGGGGAAGGAGAGTGAGGGAGGGGGAATGGGGAAATGGGGGAAGGAGGAGAGCGAGGGAGGGGGGGACGGGGAAATGGGGGAAGGAGGAGAGCGAGGGAGGGGGAATGGGGGAAGGAGGAGAGCGAGCGAGGGAGGGGGAAGGAGGAGAGCGAGCGAGGGAGGGGGAATGGGGGAAGGAAGAGAGCGAGCGAGGGAGGGGAAATGGGGGAAGGAGAGTGAGGGAGGGGGAATGGGGAAATGGGGGAAGGAGGAGAGCGAGGGAGGGGGAATGGGGAAGGAGGAGAGCGAGGGAGGGGGAATGGGGGAAGGAGGAGAGCGAGCGAGGGAGGGGGAATGGGGGAAGGAGGAGAGCGAGCGAGGGAGGGGGAATGGGGGAAGGAGAGTGAGGGAGGGGGAATGGGGAAATCGGGGAAGGAGCAGAGCGAGGGAGGGGGAATGGGGGAAGGAGGAGAGCGAGGGAGGGGGATTGGGGGAAGGAGAGTGAGGGAGGGGGAATGGGGAAATGGGGGAAGGAGGAGAGCGAGGGAGGGGGAATGGGGGGAAGGAGGAGAGCGAGCGAGGGAGGGGGAATGGGGGAAGGAGGAGAGCGAGCGAGGGAGGGGGAATTGGGGAAGGAGGAGAGCGAGCGAGGGAGGGAGGGGGAATGGGGGAAGGAGGAAAGCGAGCGAGGGAGGGGGGAATGGGGGAAGGAGAGTGAGGGAGGGGGAATGGGGAAATGGGGGAAGGAGGAGAGCGAGGGAGGGGGGACGGGGAAATGGGGGAAGGAGGAGAGCGAGGGAGGGGGAATGGGGGAAGGAGGAGAGCGAGCGAGGGAGGGGGAAGGAGGAGAGCGAGCGAGGGAGGGGAATGGGGGAAGGAAGAGAGCGAGCGAGGGAGGGGGAATGGGGGAAGGAGAGTGAGGGAGGGGGAATGGGGAAATGGGGGAAGGAGGAGAGCGAGGGAGGGGGAATGGGGGTAGGAGGAGAGCGAGCGAGGGAGGGGGAATGGGGGAAGGAGAGTGAGGGAGGGGAAATGGGGGAAGGAGGAGAGCGAGGGAGGGGGAATGGGGGAAGGAGGAGAGCGAGCGAGGGAGGGGGAATGGGGAGGAAGGAGGAGAGCGAGCGAGGGAGGGGGAATGGGGGAAGGAGAGTGAGGGAGGGGGAATGGGGAAATGGGGGAAGGAGGAGAGCGAGCGAGGGAGGGGGGAATGGGGTAAGTAGGAGAGCGAGCGAGGAGGGGGAATGGGGGAAGGAGGAGAGCGAGCGAGGGAGGGGGAATGGGGGAAGGAGGAGAGCGAGGGAGGGAGGGAGGGGGAATGGGGAAGGAGAGTGAGGGAGGGGGAATGGGGAAATGGGGGAAGGAGGAGAGCGAGGGAGGGGAAATGGGGAAGGAGGAGAGCGAGGGAGGGGGAATGGGGGAAGGAGGAGAGCGAGCGAGGGAGGGGGAATGGGGGGAAGGGGGGGAGAGCGAGCGAGGGAGGGGGAATGGGGGAAGGAGAGTGAGGGAGGGGAAATGGGGGAAGGAGGAGAGCGAGCGAGGGAGGGGGAATGGGGGAAGGAGGAGAGCGAGCGAGGGAGGGGGAATGGGGGAAGGAGGAGAGCGAGCGAGGGAGGGGGAATGGGGGAAGGAGAGTGAGGGAGGGGAAATGGGGGAAGGAGGAGAGCGAGCGAGGGAGGGGAAATGGGGGAAGGAGGAGAGCGAGCGAGGGAGGGGGAATGGGGGAAGGAGGAGAGCGAGCGAGGGAGGGGGAATGGGGGGAAGGAGGAGAGCGAGCGAGGGAGGGGGAATGGGGGAAGGAGGAGAGCGAGCGAGGGAGGGGGAATGGGGGAAGGAGGAGAGGGAGCGAGGGAGGGGGAATGGGGGAAGGAGGAGAGGGAGCGAGGGAGGGGGAATGGGGGAAGGAGGAGAGCGAGCGAGGGAGGGGGAATGGGGGAAGGAGGAGAGCGAGCGAGGGAGGGGGAATGGGGGAAGGAGGAGAGCGAGCGAGGGAGGGGGAATGGGGGAAGGAGGAGAGCGAGCGAGGGAGGGGGAATGGGGGAAGGAGGAGAGCGAGCGAGGGGGAATGGGGGAAGGAGGAGAGCGAGCGAGGGAGGGGGAATGGGGGAAGGAGGAGAGCGAGCGAGGGAGGGGGAATGGTGGAAAGAGGAGAGCGAGCGAGGGAGGGGGAATGGGGAAGGACGAGAGCGACCGAGGGAGGGGGAATGGGGGAAGGAGGAAAGCGAGCGAGGGAGGGGGAATGGGGGAAGGAGGAGAGCGAGGAGGGGGAATGGGGGAAGGAGGAGAGCGAGCGAGGGAGGGGGAATGGGGGAAGGAGAGTGAGGGAGGGGAAATGGGGAAGGAGGAGAGCGAGGGAGGGGGAATGGGGGAAGGAGGAGAGCGAGCGAGGGAGGGGGAATGGGGGAAGGAGGAGAGCGAGCGAGGGAGGGGGAATGGGGGAAGGAGGAGAGCGAGCGAGGGAGGGGGAATGGGGAAGGAGGAGAGCGAGCGAGGGAGGGGGAATGAGGGAAGGAGGAGAGCGAGCGAGGGAGGGGGAATGGGGGAAGGAGGAGAGGGAGCGAGGGAGGGGGAATGGGGGGAAGGAGGAGAGCGAGGGAGGGAGGGGGAATGGGGGAAGGAGAGTGAGGGAGGGGGAATGGGGGAAGGAGGAGAGCGAGCGAGGGAGGGGAATGGGGGAAGGAGGAGAGCGAGCGAGGGAGGGGGAATGGGGGAAGGAGGAGAGCGAGCGAGGGAGGGGGAATGGGGAAGGAGGAGAGCGAGCGAGGGAGGGAGGGAGGGGGAATGGGGGAAGGAGGAAAGCGAGCGAGGGAGGGGGAATGGGGGAAGGAGGGTGCGGGAGGGGGAATGGGGAAATGGCGGAAGGAGGAGAGCGACGGAGGGGGAATGGGGGAAGGAGGAGAGCGAGCGAGGGAGGGGGAATGGGGGGAAGGAGGAGAGCGAGCGAGGGAGGGGGAATGGGGGAAGGAGAGTGAGGGAGGGGGAATGGGGAAATTGGGGAAGGAGGAGAGCGAGGGAGGGGGAATGGGGGAAGGAGGAGAGCGAGCGAGGGAGGGGGGGAGGAATGGGGGAAGGAGAGTGAGGGAGGGGGAATGGGGAAATGGGGGAAGGAGGAGAGCGAGGGAGGGGGGGATAGGGGAAGGAGGAGAGCAAGGGAGTGCGGAACGGGGATATGGGGGAAGGAGGAGAGCGAGCGAGGGAGGGGGAATGGGGGAAGGAGAGTGAGGAGGGGAAATGGGGAAATGGGGGAAGGAGGAGAGCGAGGGAGGGGAAATGGGGGAAGGAGGAGAGCGAGGGAGGGGGAATGGGGGGAAGGAGGAGAGCGAGCGAGGGAGGGGAATGGGGGAAGGAGGAGAGCGAGCGAGGGAGGGGGAATGGGGGAAGGAGAGTGAGGGAGGGGAAATGGGGGAAGGAGGAGAGCGAGCGAGGGAGGGGAAATGGGGGAAGGAGGAGAGCGAGCGAGGGAGGGGGAATGGGGGAAGGAGGAGAGCGAGCGAGGGAGGGGGAATGGGGGAAGGAGGAGAGCGAGCGAGGGAGGGGGAATGGGGGAAGGAGGAGATCGAGCGAGGGAGGGGGAATGGGGGAAGGAGGAGAGCGAGCGAGGGAGGGGGAATGGGGGAAGGAGGAGAGGGAGCGAGGGAGGGGAATGGGGGAAGGAGGAGAGGGAGCGAGGGAGGGGGAATGGGGGAAGGAGGAGAGCGAGGGAGGGGGAATTGGGGAAGGAGGAGAGCGAGCGAGGGAGGGGGAATGGGGGAAGGAGGAGAGCGAGCGAGGGAGGGGGAATGGGGGAAGGAGGAGAGCGAGCGAGGGAGGGGGAATGGGGGAAGGAGGAGAGCGAGCGAGGGAGGGGGAATGGGGGAAGGAGGAGAGCGAGCGAGGGAGGGGGAATGGGGGAAGGAGGAGAGCGAGCGAGGGAGGGGGAATGGGGGAAGGAGGAGAGCGAGCGAGGGAGGGGGAATGGGGGAAAGAGGAGAGCGAGCGAAGGAGGGGGAATGGGGGAAGGACGAGAGCGACCGAGGGAGGGGGAATGGGGGAAGGAGGAAAGCGAGCGAGGGAGGGGGAATGGGGGAAGGAGGAGAGCGAGGGAGGGGGAATGGGGGAAGGAGGAAAGCGGAGCGAGGAGGGGGAATGGGGAAGCAGGAGAGCGAGCGAGGGAGGGGGAATGGGGGAAAGAGGAGAGCGAGCGAGGGAGGGGGAATGGGGGAAGGACGAGAGCGACCGAGGGGGGGGGGGGGGGGAGGGGGGGGGGGGGGGGGGGGGGGGGGGGGGGGAGGGGGGGGGGGGGGGGGGGGGGGGGGGGGGGGGGGGGGGGGGGGGGGGGGGGGGGGGGGGGGGGGGGGGGGGGGGGGGGGGGGGGGGAATGGGGAGGGGAAAGCGAGCGAGGGAGGGGGAATGGGGGAAGGCGGAGAGCGAGGGAGGGGGAATGGGGGAAGGAGGAGAGCGAGCGAGGGAGGGGGAATGGGGGAAGGAGAGTGAGGGAGGGGAAATGGGGGAAGGAGGAGAGCGAGGGAGGGTGAATGGGGGAAGGAGGAGAGCGAGCGAGGGAGGGGGGAATGGGGGAAGGAGGAGAGCGAGCGAGGGAGGGGGAATGGGGGAAGGGAGGAGAGCGAGCGGGGGAGGGGGAATGGGGGAAGGAGGAGAACGAGCGAGGGAGGGGGAATGGGGGAAGGAGGAGAGCGAGGGAGGGGGAATGGGGGAAGGAGAGTGAGGGAGGGGAATGGGGAAATGGGGGAAGGAGGAGAGCGAGCGAGGGAGGGGGAATGGGGGAAGGAGGAGAGCGAGCGAGGGAGGGGGAATGGGGGAAGGAGGAGAGCAAGGGAGGGGGAATGGGGGAAGGAGAGTGAGGGAGGGGGAATGGGGAAATGGGGGAAGGAGGAGAGCGAGCGAGGGAGGGGGAATGGGGGAAGGAGAGTGAGGGAGGGGGAATGGGGAAATGGGGAAGGAGGAGAGCGAGCGAGGGAGGGGGAATGGGGGAAGGAGGAGAGCGAGGGAGGGAGGGAGGGGGAATGGGGGAAGGAGAGTGAGGGAGGGGGAATGGGGGAAGGAGGAGAGCGAGCGAGGGAGGGGGAATGGGGGAAGGAGGAGAGCGAGCGAGGGAGGGGGAATGGGGGAAGGAGGAGAGCGAGCGAGGGAGGGGGAATGGGGGAAGGAGTAGAGCGAGCGAGGGAGGGAGGGAGGGGGAATGGGGGAAGGAGGAAAGCGAGCGAGGGAGGGGGAATGGGGAAGGAGGGTGCGGGAGGGGGAATGGGGGAAATGGCGGAAGGAGGAGAGCGACGGAGGGGGAATGGGGGAAGGAGGAGAGCGAGCGAGGAGGGGGAATGGGGGAAGGAGGAGAGCGAGCGAGGGAGGGGAATGGGGGAAGGAGAGTGAGGGAGGGGGAATGGGAAATGGGGGAAGGAGGAGAGCGAGGGAGGGGGAATGGGGGAAGGAGGAGAGCGAGCGAGGGAGGGGGAATGGGGGAAGGAGAGTGAGGGAGGGGAAATGGGGGAAGGAGGAGAGCGAGCGAGGGAGGGGAAATGGGGGAAGGAGGAGAGCGAGCGAGGGAGGGGGAATGGGGAAGGAGGAGATCGAGCGAGGGAGGGGGAATGGGGGAAGGAGGAGAGCGAGCGAGGGAGGGGGAATGGGGGAAGGAGGAGAGGGAGCGAGGGAGGGGAATGGGGGAAGGAGGAGAGGGAGCGAGGGAGGGGGAATGGGGGAAGGAGGAGAGCGAGCGAGGGAGGGGGAATGGGGGAAGGAGGAGAGCGAGCGAGGGAGGGGGAATGGGGGAAAGAGGAGAGCGAGCGAAGGAGGGGGAATGGGGGAAGGACGAGAGCGACCGAGGGAGGGGGAATTGGGGGAAGGAGGAAAGCGAGCGAGGGAGGGGGAATGGGGGAAGGAGGAGAGCGAGGGAGGGGGAATGGGGGAAGGAGGAAAGCGAGCGAGGGAGGGGGAATGGGGGAAGCAGGAGAGCGAGCGAGGGGAGGGGGAATGGGGGAAAGAGGAGAGCGAGCGAGGAGGGGGAATGGGGGAAGGACGAGAGCGACCGAGGGAGGGGGAATGGGGGAAGGAGGAAAGCGAGCGAGGGAGGGGGAATGGGGGAAGGCGGAGAGCGAGGGAGGGGGAATGGGGGAAGGAGGAGAGCGAGCGAGGGAGGGGGAATGGGGGAAGGAGAGTGAGGGAGGGGAAATGGGGGAAGGAGGAGAGCGAGGGAGGGTGAATGGGGGAAGGAGGAGAGCGAGCGA